>NC_051154.1:150970792-151175792 GCF_013339745.2 Dermacentor silvarum
GCTGAAGGAACAGCGAGCGCCATGCCCACTACGCTATACACCCACGCTTGCGGAGCTCCGCTGTTTCATCAAATTTCACAAGCGTGGGGCTGCCTTTAATTTTTGCTGAATGGCTCACTTAAGGCTGATTCACACTAGGCCGACGCGGCACCGAATTTGGGCTGCCGACTGTTGGCGACAGCATTTTCCTTTCTTTAAACCGCTGGCCACAGCGTTTTCCGTCCTGTAAACTGCTCGCGTCATCAGTCGGCAGACCAAAATAGTTCTCGTGTCGGCGTTGTGTGAATCAGCCTTTACGGCGACGTTGTCGCGCGCGAGCTGTTGCGTTTGTCTCGTTTCGCGCAGCGGACGATCTTGCGCGCTCTTCACTAGAACACCTGATCACTACCACAATCACGGGCAATGAGGTAGGCATGAGAGGATGATAGAGCATGAACCAGGCGCTGGAACACGTACGGTAGAAAATTACACAGTTTCGTTCTCTGCGCGCGCGACTGTACGACGTGGGAACAAGCAGACGTAACGGAAGTACGTACATCTTTCTTGCTACAGTACGAAGTAAAACAAGAACGCGCAGACATTCGTTTTGTACGTTTTATTATTTCTCTAAACTTTAATTCGTCTTCTGAACCAAGAGATTAAACAAATAACTGATGTTGCGTTGAATAATTCTCGAAGTAACATGAAATATATGAGCGACGTCACAGCTGGGAGGCTGGGAGCGCGGCGCCCGCGAGGAGAACGGCAAACGGCGGTTATCTTGAAATTTAAGCTCTTTGCGGGGCGCGTAGGGATGTAATACTTAGCAGACACGATCGTTAGCGCGCATTCTATGCACTACACTTGTCAGCTCAAAATGGCCATACCTGGTGAGGGGCCCGGCCACGAAGGTTATTAACGCACAGAATGTGGTTTTGAACAGGAATCATTGGCAGTTATCGTCTACGCCTAACGCTTGCCGACCAAATAAAAAAAATCTCAGAAAGATAAACGTTGATCATTAGCGGAGAAAGTGAACGCAAAGCTTAATTTGTTGAATTACAAGCGCAAAACCTCAGCACCGGCCGCATCACTCTGACGTCATGGATTTCACCGTATTTTTGGCGTATTTCGGCCGTTTTCTTGGAGGCAAAGTTTCTAAAGTTGTCATATCGAGCCTATACTGCGTTGATAAACGACTAACGCCGAGCAGGCGCTGTCGAAATGTCAAGGGCGGATACGTTCGAAAATTGCAAGATGGCGTCACTAGCCATTTTTATTGCAATAGCAATTATATGGACACTTCAAGCGGATTTCTGCCGTTGACGTCGCCGTCGCCGTGAGGTTCCGTATAAAGCCCAAGGGCGATAAAATCGTCGCCGCGCGCCGTATGCGCGAGTGAAAGCGCGCGGGGGACGCGTGCTATCACGGAGAGCGAACGCACGGCGGAAAGCAAACGTGACTACCGTCGCGCGAAAGGCCGTGGGGCTATGGGAGGGAGTGAGGGGGGGGGCGACGGTGTGCTGCGGCACCAAATGCGTATCTTGCAACCGGGCGCAAGGGGAACTGGCCACTCAATCTCCCACGCGAAAGGAGGAAAGCGGGAAGGCAGCGCGGGAGGGAGGGGGGCAGCTTTTACTCTGTCAACAACTGTGTTGCACTTTGTCCGGCTGCGGCGGTCGCCTGCACCGTCTCTTAAAAGGAATCTCCACACGGCTCTGACCTTTGTATGCGCTGTGCATTCGCCGCTCAGTTTCCGTTGAAGCGATAGACCGCACGAACCTTCGCTCGCTGCGGTGGCTGCGCTTGCTGCCAGCGTTTTGACAGTGGTTGTCTGCGGTCATTGAGAGTGATCTATTCATGCTTGCTTGTGCGCGCTGACACCACGCTTGTTAATTCAGTTAGTAAGCGAATGTGTCCAAGTTTATGCAGCCAATAAAACTACTATCCGTACTCCGAATAGCTCTCTACTAATTTGCAATCGCAATTGATGCTTCGCTTTTCGGGCGTAACTGCAACATTTTTCGTTCTATCCACCCATCTAGCTTAATAGTTCTTTTTATACTTGTCGCGAGGAAAATATAACTGTGTGGTGGTATATGGTGCGCAACCTGTCTGTTATTGCTGTGGTGTATAAGATCAGAATAGCGACCGTAAAAAAAAAGGGCCAACTAAAATAATCGCGGCCATGGTATCAATTGTCTTATGTCCCAGAATTTGTCATCGGTAGATCAATAATCAGTGATCAATGATCAATTCGCCCTAGGCGAACAGAAAAGAAGCATCGGTTAAAATAGGGTAAGGCGATCGTGGCGCTGGCATGAAAGAAGGGAAGCACCGGTAGATGACACGCTCCAGTGTGTTCATGATGCTATAGCTTCTGGGTGAAGTATCGCGCCGGGCACAGCTTTCGACCTGCTCCACGTTTTTCACGGTAAGCTTTACTGCCATTTTCCGTTTCTGCGAGATCAATTTTCGTTCGTGCTTACATTCCAGATTCATTTCGATAGGTTGGACTTAAGACCGTATCTTCTTCAGTGAGGAGAATCCAAACATGGTTAAGTGGGCCAATTAAGTATACGAGAAATTAAGTATAAAAAAGAATGGGAGCAAGATCCCGTGCTCAAAATTGGGTCCTGGTGCTTTTACTTATACATACATGGTTTACTATGTTCTTGGCTTGCAGAGACCTAAGATTGCAGCCAGGTTGATCTAAATGGAAACTATATAGAGTTTGTCCCAGCTAACCCGGGTCAAGTTATCTGAAAAAAAAAAAGAGAAAACAAGATAGCACAATGAGAGAAAGTGTGCCTTGCGCAAACTGGTGAATTTTTCGGTTACCACTGCGTACGTAATTCGAGAAAATGACATTACTAATTACTTGCTCAATTGCCCAAGATCTCATGTCAGGTTTTGCATCACATTCGGAAGCATCATGCACAATTGTTTCGAGTTCGCTACGTCTTAAGTTTCCCCCTTCCTAACGCCGCAGCGCAGAGCGCGAACAAGGCTGCGAAGTGAGCGCGCGACAGCAGCGTTCTCGACTGGGTAAAGAAAAAATATTCTGAGTGCACCATATGGCGACGGTGACAAAGTGACAAGACGGCGATTTAAACGTTAGCTGTTGCTACGAACAAGCATCCACACGACGCTGTACTGTCAGCCGTGCGCCTGAGAGCGACCCGCGGTATCCGCGATCCCACCGACGGGCGTACGTGGAGGCAGTGGAGGTCACGAAGTACTTTGAAGCCCCTAGTGAGGGCGCTACTCATGCGCGCACGAGAGAAAAATTAGTTTTGAAGAAAGACTCAAGAACATGGATGAAAAATAAGTGGGCGGCTAAAGCGCACAAGTATCTGTATCTGAAAAGCGTGGACACAGAATGGAGGAAGACGTCAAGAAAGTTGGCAGCCAAGTACAGGATAATTCAAACTGCAAATCGACAACCAGGAGTCATCAGAAAGAAGGTGAGAGAAATAGAGACAGTGAATTGGATGCAAAGAATTGAAACAAAAAGGACAATTGATATTTACAAGAATGAGAAGAAAGAAATTAGAAGGGAAAATCTGTAAGACAACACAAAGGGCAGTCCCTTGATAGCCAGTTTCCTAAGGACCAAAACATACCGGAGCAAATATTCGGGACTAGATGAGGAATGTGTATGCGGCAGCCAAAATCCGGAGACCACTCAGCACATCCTAATGGAATGCGAAGGAATTCACCGAGTGATAATCGTAGGTAACGTACACCTTCCAAAAGCGCTTGGGTTTAACGTGGACGGAAGCGTCAACCGGTCAGCAGTCGAGATAAGCAAGAGACGTTTAGAGTATTGGTGGAAAAAGAAGCAGGGAAGAGATTTATACCACCTGATCTCTTGAAATCATTGGTAGCGGTACGAGGAAGATTGTGGGAAAAAAGAGAAAAAAGGTTAATGAAATGTATACAACAGTGGTAGAACAAAAAAAAAAAAACATGTATAGCGTACGTGATCAAATCACACAGGCTAGGTGACTATTTGTCATCGCCCCGTTTCAAAGGGGAGGCCATTAAATCATTATCATCATCGAGAGGCGTGGGCGCTTCAGTCGGAGTGCACCCGTTATACTGTGTTTTTTTTTTTTTGCTAGCGCAATATTGAAACGCGGAAAAAATATCTAGGAGAGATGTGCAGCGAGCTGGAACAACTGAACATGATGCTTTCGGACGTGATTCACAATTTGGCATGTGGTCCTTGGCAATTGTGCGAGCACTTAGAAATTTGGTAATTAATTTTCAGTAATGAGGGAATCAATAATAGGAGGGAAATTCACAAGTTCGCGTAACGCGGTCGCAAGTAAAACAGTGTTCGTACGATTTAGCCGGGACATGCTATACTCGTATATATAAGATCAAAGTCTATCTCAGGTGAACAGCACACCTTGTGCTAAACATGACTTTTCTTGTTTATAGACTGGATTGCACCATCAAGTTCACACTTAAGCTACACCTGTGAGATTGCGTACTGCTAACTCTACAAGTGCGCGCAGGCATCACGGACGTTTTGTTACGGCGCGTCATGCAAAGAAGGATTGTCGTAGTCGAATGTGAAAATGTATGCAAAAATAAACCGACACATAATAATGGCGATATTCGGCTATAAATTTTTTGCTATTTTTTGTGTTTAGCTATATTTGGGCTACGCCGCCTCGTCCGACCTGGCAACATTGCGCGTAACCCCGCCTTAAAGTTTACGTACGTGGGGAAACCCACGCCACGCTGGCGCTCCGGCCGGCGCGCCACAGGAAGACACATGTCGCACACCTCACCACGTCACGCAACCTTAAGGACGTTGTTACCATCGCTCCTGACGTGCTCGGTTGCGATTTCGCTCGAATATTGCGCGGAATTATTCGTGCCAACATGCTTTGAATAGGGCATTTCATCGTTTGTAAATGCTGATCTATTATGAGCTCGGTATTACAGCTACAAACTTCCAATTGGCATTGGCAGCCGAACAGTGATAATTGAAAGTTACCTAGTAAATGTTAGTTAACTAGGTTACCAAATAGTCCGTCCGGAATTTTTCTTTTGTCCGCTCTTACTGCAAATATTGCCCATGAAAAAAAAGAAAGAACGAAAAAACTGTCGTTACTTCTCGAATACTCTGTTTTTTTTTTTTTTATAATGAGAGACAGTCGTCGATGAAACGCTGATGTGAGTGCGATGACCATTGTCACAGGAGACGCCCCTCGCTGACGTGCCTGAACCGGTGAAAGGCGACAGCTCTTATCAGGCCCCTGTCGTCCTGGCCCGGCAGCTGCAGCCGCTGACGCATGTGCTCCAAACGCGGCTCCAGCCAGGACTGATGCTACCGACAGGTTGAGTTAATCAGCGCGCACGGCTGCTATACCCACTGCGGCCGCTCTGACGCCGTAATATGCGTCGTACAGCCATATCTGACAGGTGTCAGAGCAGCTGGAGATCTTCTCGGACCAGATAATGAGAGGGACGAGCGCGAGAACTGGACCTTTCGCTTCTCGACGCACTTGCTGTGTTCCCAATGCGTAATGGCGGGACGTGTGCTTCCACCGGGATTTCCCAATATAATCTGGCTACAGCAAAGTAAAGCCGAGATAATTTAATCAGCTATATTTTCATCCTATTCCTTTCCATGCATGGTCAGTAGGCCTAGCTGCGCTCCGCCTAAGTTGCCACCAGGATCACCCGGTCGTTAGCTGCGGATGATAAAGAAACAGACTGGAAAATCGAGTGAAAGGAACCTTTCGTATCTTGAATATAAAGTATCTGATTCGCATAGCTGTTGCTGATCTTAGATACTTCAACACATTCATTCAAATCTCGATGCAGCGCAGCTGTGGTTTCGGTGCCCCTGGAAGCTATACCATTGACAATTGGCTTGTAAATTTAAGTGATGATTTTCACACTACGTCGTTCTATGTTGTTTTACAAATAAGAAGAAGCAAGTTTTTTCGATGGCTTAAACGAAATGCGGCCCGTTATTTCTTACTGGCATAGCGCACGAAATAGCGCTTCTTTGATCTCGCAACCAGTCAAAACTGACAGCAGGTGGAGGCCTCCCAATCATGAATATTTTTACCGTTTGACCTCAGAAAATAAGTGCGGATGTCTGTGTTTAGTTTTATTCTTCTTTAACAGTGCTACGAGGTTGTGCCATTTCCTACTGCGCTGACTGTATTGACCCTTTTCGCGGAGCAGTTTGTTTTAGAGAAACGAGATGGCGCCCCCGGCGGCGCACCATACCTCTCCTCAGCGACCACGCACGAATACGAAACCATTACCGCTTCTACCTTGCTTCTGTGCGATCAGCTGTCGGAAATGCAACTGAGTTTTCGCGAACAAAGTGTGCTCCAATCATGCTAGATTGAATCATGTGGATTGAAGACGTGTGCAGTAGTTGGCTGCAAAAATAGTGACTGGCATGCTAAGGAATGCAATGAATCTGTGTGGCCAAGTTTGCCAACCGCTGCTGCAACTGTCCGAACGTGTTACCGGCACTTCGAGATGTACGGCTTTCCTCGAGGATACAGAAATTTGCTCATCCGCCAGCACTGTATCGCTAACCTTCAAAGAAAGGGCTTCAGCCCCAGAACGTCGGCAAGAGTGAGCACCACTCGTTAAACAATGACAAAGGGAGTAGCGCCGCTTCCTGTCATAGTCAGTTTCGCGCACGTTATCTATGCAAATATGTCCGAAATGGCAGGAAAACTTACGCCCACTCTATCGCCGACGTATCAAGAATAAGTGAATGGGCGCACACTTGAATATATACGCACTGTATACGCACAATAAATGGCGGACTACACCTATCGCGCACGAATAGTGGAAGCTGAATGTTTCGTGACAGTCCACAAGAGTAAGCGAGTTACTAGCTGTAATATATATTCGCTACAAGGTATTACAATGTACAAGACAGCTACGTTTCAAGCCATGTGCGCAGCAAGAACAAATCTATCGGAACTGAGCACACCCGCGAGCGATTAGGCAGAAAATAATCAGATAGTGGCCGCAGCAAGGAACTTCACTGAGTCAGAAACTGACAAGCCACTGCTTCAAAATATTTGCCGAATAAAGAACAAAGAGCAAAACACACTAATCCTGACTAAATTCATAATCGGAAACCTTGGATAGCTTGGAATACATATTTAGCCCCGCTTTTAGAACAAGCACCATTTACGCTGCTTGCGCCGTTTGGACATAGCTTAATCAGCCCCGAAAGCGCTTTTGCATGTTCTCTGAAGCTGTAATCAAAGCTTCGTGTCGTCCACCTAGTCGCCGTTTACGATATTTCCGAAAACAGAGGTTTTCTAAGCCGCGCCGGCGTCATACACTTCCATTGTAAACAAGGAGGCAACGGAGGTAGTTGAGGCAAGCAATGGACGCGTCACCACGTGATCAAACATGGCAGCGCCCACGGGATCGCCGCGAAAAGGGTCAATAGCGTGAACCGCACTGCGGTCGGCTTGTTCGAACAGCCTGTGTGCTCCGGCGAAAACTGACACACCTCGAGACCGTATATGAAGTTGGGTTTACATAGAAATGATCAGAAAAACTTGGACGACGTTTAAGCTTCGCCTTTAAGAGCGCAACGCGATGGCATATAAAGACCCCTGACTGCTTCTGATGCTTCCCGGTAGCGTATATTGAAAATCTAGAAGGCACAGCGCCTTAGATCGAAACCGCGGTTGAACGAGATTGGAACGAACGAACGAACGAACGCCGCCGGCGATGCTCGACGCCCTTTGCAACCGATGTGGGAGCACGCCGCGCCACCTAACGCCTTTTGCGCTAACCTAACCTAACGTCACCTAACCTAAACTAACCTAACCTAACATAACCTAACCTAACCCTATCGTTGGCGACACGCGAAGGCAATAATCCTCACGGCGGCGTGACATCAGAGCGTCGCCAGCGGCATTTCAGCCAATCGCGTTCAACCGCGGTTGCTAAGGCACTGTGCCTTCTAGATTTTCAATATACGCTTCCCGGTAACTGCAGCTTATGTAACCATAATGTTTACCTGCAAACCCTGGCGGCGAACGCTATGCACGAAGGCGATCTTTCTGGTTTCTTTTTTTTTCTTTTTCCCGCACGGCGGGATCCGCCACTGCCGCGGATGGATGGATGGATGGTTGGATGCTATGAGCGTCCCCTTTGAAACGGGGTGGTGGGTTGCGCCACCAAGCGCTTGTTCTTATTTTGCCTAATGTCCTGCTTATATTTTTGAGAAAACACACAAACACAAAGAATTTCTAGAATTGACCTTTTTTAACCATTGCTGGGAACTCTGTTTTTGTACGCCTCCGTAGTTTGTGGGCTCCCTACTTTTTTGCCACCAAACCTCCGATTGCCTCTTAATAACCTCTATTGCGGACCTGTTTACGCGGATGCACGGAGGCGAGCGCCATCTGGATGGTGTTGCAAGGAACCGAGCGGGGCGCTCCGCTCCCACTAAGACAGACCTCAAACGGCAGGTGGAAAAGGGGTTTGTGTTTGAGTGTCCGCGTAACAGAATTATGTGTTCTCGTATATTCAAATTACATTCCGACGCTATTATGTCTGTAGGTTGTGTGTAAGTCGTACTTTAAGAAGTTTCTGACGCATTTTACTTTTCAATTCAATTCGGTGCGCAAGCGCAGTGTCTGTGCGCCGCCGCAGACACTGCGCTTGCGCACCACTACGCCATACCCTCCTCCTCCGCTTCCCTCCTCGCGCTCTCTTCGCTCTCGCCACTTTTTTTCATCCCCCGTTGCGCTCCGCGTTCGCTCTTTCATCCGCTGCGCTCGTTGCCTCGGTTACGCCGGGAACGCCGACACTTGACGCAGGAACGGGCGCCTAAGCGCTGCGCTGTAAAAAAGGCACATCATGCCTTTCATCGACCTATGGCTTGGCGTGTACCTATCCTGAATTTTCTTTGTCACTGGGTCACAACAACAAGGCCACAACATAAAATAGATCGGAACTGGACAAGCTGGCAATATAAACAGCTTTTATTTTCACACTTTCATCTGCACAAACACACACATATAAAGAAAAATGTGTGATTGAACTAACAATGATGATCGAAACATAGAAAGAAAATATATATACCAGGTGTCTTTTTAGCTGCACCAAATTATTAAAAATAGCCTCTGGGAGATAGCACGATTCTAACCTTCGAACTAAGTTACTCGATGAGGCGGACATTACTTCTACGTGAAATCAAAATGCGTAATCGGCGAACTAAAATTTTTTTCACTGATTCATTTTTCAATTAGGAAACTTACGGCTCGTATTACAATTTAGGAATAATTGTAGCCAGCGATTTGGCAAGGATTGGAACGAATTCGGAGTGAGCCACCAGTTTCAAGATATTAATTATAAAAGTGTGCGACGAAATACATTGGCGTTCCAGTTTTGTGCTTCAATGCATAAAACAGCGTTTTCTTTGCAGAATAAATGGAACAACGGCGCATTTTTACTCCGAGCTTGACTCAGAAATTCTCAGACTTTGTTTTAAGTCGATATGCCTTGCGAATTCACTACGTACAATCCGTAAATTGCAATATGCACGGTGTGTTAATTAGTAAGAAGCTTAATTATTGAAATATTGTTGATTAGTGAATTACGCATTTGATTACTCGTGGAAGTAATTTCCACTTGTGTGTAGGCGTTATGGAGCATATGTTGAGAAATGAATACAGATACGGGAAAAATATGTAGTGACTTGAAATAATAAACGCTGAACCGTGCGCCCGCTCGAAACAGTCTCTATGCCCTCGAGCCGCAGCAAGGTGCTTTTACAGCATGCTATGGGGCCGGGTACCGCGGTTTCCTTTGAGCATGATGACATGCGTAGGTGCACATGTAGCGACAGCTTGCTGGCGCAGTTGCCTCTGGTTGTGCTTGAAATACATGTAGCGAAACCAAGCACGGTGTTCTTCACTGGACCCGTTGTGGTTCTTCGCTTAATTTTGTTTCTTGCATATTAACTGGAGCAGTAGTTGAGGTCATCAACCTTGGGTTGAACGAGTACTCAGGGTATGTGCATGGCGAGCTGGAAACTTCGAGCGGACGCGGCTCGAGCACTCGTTCAAGGTGCCCGTAGCCACTTCGCGCTCGCGTCGCAATGACTGCGAACTCCACGAGCGGCAAGCAGGCAGCCGAGGCGATGTAGTGGACACGCGGAAAGCCGAAGCCGTTGAAACCCGATGCACTTACAAGCGTGTAGGCGCCCATGTTATCAAACACAAGCCACTCCCCATCGGCGACGGCAAAGAAGTGCGAGCGGTCCACGATCATGTCCCAGGGGTGGCACGTGGCGCCCCAGATTGTCGTCAGGATGTCCCGAGGTCGGTTGACCGGAGGCTAGGCATCATGGAGTGCAGGAAAGCAGAAAAAAAATTGGATCAAACTGTAGTTTCAGCAACGCGCGCGCGCAGAAAATGCGATAGCGTGAAGTGTCAAATTTGTTTGTACTTCGAACAGGCTGGTCCCAACACAGGATCAACTCAAGATATTTGCGAATAGGAACGGGCTATCGCGAAAAGGTAATTTTTCTAGCCATGAAGAATGTGGCGCATGTGCACTCGACCGAGACGTATACCCTTGCGCCACTCGGCGCTCTCGTATTTCTCGCCACTAACTCACAGGGACGCTTCATCGCTGCGTCTTGCAGCTATCAATTTCGTGCGCCCGTTCCGTGATCTCTGACTTTGCTGGAGTAGCCATGCATTCGTATGCTGAGCATTTAGCCTCGTATTTGACACTCTTGTTCGTATCCCGCGTCCGAGAAAATTCATTTTGCGTCCCTACAGTCAGCGAGGGTGACGGTGTGCTGCCTGGCCATTGTGGGTCTCAGAGATAACGCGTACAAATCTTCGCCACGTCTTTCGAGCTGAAGTGACAACGTACGGGACGCGATGCCACCGCGTTGCCTCGTGACGTTGAGGTTAACATTGAATCTGATATTGACTGCGGGCAGACATTGAAACACGTATACCCATTGCATGGTTTGCTGGCAATTAGCCCGTACGAGCGCTGTGTTCCAGATGTAACGGACCTAACGGTAAAATTAACCTATGGTCGAGCGCCACCGCCTACATTGCTTAAGAAGCGGGCAAGCAAACAGAGGAAGAGTGGGCCACACGACGGAAGTCTGGTCACCGCAGAACTAACATGTTGTGTGAGTGAGTAAAGCACATCGCTCCCGCCTGAGGTTTGGCGACATGAGTCTTTCCACATCATCGGCCTTCAGTTCAACCGTGAAGATAGCATAAAGTTTGAAAGACTGCTTATTTTCTTTTAGCATGTCCTTACAACGCAACTAAACAAGTTTGCTCTACCGATTTGAACTATGCCTTTGCAACCGCTGTAAACCTACGGCTTGCCAGTTGCATGTGCCCGAGAACTGTTAACATTTATTGACGCGCTTAAGGGGAACGACGTGAGTTAGTTGTTGGGCTATGTGCACTGTGCACATTTCGCAGTAATGGACTCAGCATTATTATATGCCCGACGCGCGTTCTTTTGCCGCTAGGGACAAGCTGTTACCAAAGTTGGTGGCATTCTACATGATGACGTCATATAGCATTTCTGTACCAGCTGCATGTATTTTATAGCACCACTACTCAATTTCCATCTTGTTGCCAATGACATTCAGAGTGTCTTTATGAAAGCTGCTGGGGACAATATGCTTCCAAGTGAATTTTAGAACCTGGAGAGTGATCTCGCATATGCTTTAGGTTCCCGGCGTTATAAAGTATAAATGACACTATCAAATCTCGATTTCGGATGCTATACGATGACGAACGCATTTACCTCCAGAGGGCTTATATGGATGTCCATGAGCTCGGATAGGTCTCTGTTGATGGTGTTGCATTTGCTTTCATTGATGAATACGTCGCGGTGCTCGCAGAATTTCCCTGAAATGATGGTGTCGCCATCACCATACCTGCTCACAGGCACTTATAGTGACATATCGCAATATTTCGGACACATCACATGGTAAACAAATGACACAGGTGCAGTTGTACCGACACATTTCTGTCAGATAAGTAAAGACATGCATGGAAAGATTATTTGGCGACTCGTACAACGACGAAAGGACGAGGAAAAGTATGCTGGCTACTTGGGGGACGGACAACATTATAAGGGTTGCCGGCAATTTCTTCTTCTCAGTACCACGCTTCAAATAAATTGGGCGCTGAAAGTCAAGAAGCTAAGCAAGTCCTTGGCAAGGGTGCAACACTGGGCAGACAAGCGAGAACAACTGGAATAAATGCGCTACAACGAGAGCAGACCGACAACTTGCACCATCCAGTGCACAACGCACACAACCCTTTCAAATGACGTTGACCCATGTCGAGCTTCAGGATGAGACGAGGCACTTTCCTCTTAAATGTATACGGTGCTGTCTAATAGCGTATTCAAATACTATAGTGAACCCCATCAGACATCCAAACATATATTATACCTGATAGAACGCGCGAAGTGCTGCAGCACGCGGACCGTTGTAATTTGTACCGTATGTCGGAGATCGCACTGAAATTGTTCGGATGCGATTTAGCAAGGCTATTTAATTTCTGTCAGCTCTCACACAGTGTTTGTCTGGCGTAGATCACAATATATGGAAATGACTTATGACAACTTGTATTACGAACACTTGGGAGCCTCGGCGAGCTTTCGACGGTGGCGATAACGTCAATGCCTAATGAGTAACACTGGCAGCGGCGTCATTGCCCTCTGTGCCGATAAACCAGGAAAGCTACTAAAAATCAACAACGAATCCAATCTTGCGCAATTAACTACTCTGCGTTGCGTAATGAAAGTCGCATACACTTTCCAAGAGGGAGCCATCGGAACTAGAGTTACTGTATAGGTTCCTATACAGTAACTCTAATCGGAACCATGCTGACTTAGCGCTGAGTTGCTGTCAGAAAGCAGGATGACGGGCCCCGTCCGGTAATACTTCAGCTGAGTTTGCATCAATGGCAGCACTTTCGGACACTACATTTTTTTTCCCAGAAAATACCCCACACGGCTAGGTGAGCGTTATGGCAGGTGGTTCATAACACGAAAAAGAAGTTGTCAATAATGAAACACATTTGCAGTTCAGAGAGGCTATACATATGGCTGTTGTCAAGAACGGACGCGGAGCTGCCGCTTCGGATGCTTCTGACATATAGGACGCTGCAGCAATGAAACTTACAGGAATTTACAAATTTTCGTTTGCGCTCCCTCGACCTTTACTTGCGACTTGGACTACCAGCCAAACTATACGAAGAAACCTTACTCAGTTGCTTACGGCCGGGCGTCGAATTCACAAACGGCTATTATGTAGGGTCAGGCGGGGCAAAATGAGACACGGGGCAAAACGCGATATTTTGACTTTGCTGCCATCTATACCCAAGACAAAAAGTTATTTTTGTGGTTCTTTATTTCATCAATAGGGGGGGGGGGGTAATTGTCCATTCCTTTTGACAAAAAAGTTCGCGATTGTTCGAAGAGATCGTGCGGCAAAATATGCACGGTTGTTGTTAGTGAGCTCGTGACCCGCCAAAAAGGAGTGAAATTCTGCTCACTGAAATTTTCGGAGCCGTGCATGAAGGCACTCCGGCGTCAGTTCAGCAACGTAAGTACTCGTATTTATATTGTGGCTTTGTACCACTAGCTACATGCTGCCAAAAGTTTAGTTCTGTAAGTGTCGTGGGTTAAAGGGGAAACTTTTTTAGAAGTCGGGCATTTCAAAGGGGCAAAACGCGACAAAAAGGCGTTGAATCTGCATAAATAATTTCTTACTAATTCAATCATTTATTTACGCACATTATATATTATATTTTCTTGTTTAGGATGGTGCGGACGTACAAGAGAATATCACGTGGAATTCGAAAGTGTGGTGTGTGGTAATTTTCCCGAACTGCTCCAGATGACTCCGAGATTGACTGGCCACCCTCCACTAGCGTAACAGTAGTATTTTTATTTATTTTATTTTATAAATACTGCAATCACCATGCGGTGATTTTAGCAGGGTGGTACAAACATAATGAATACATTGGTATGTACAGAAAATGCACAAGTTAATAAAAAAACTGTTATTTAAATAAATACAAAGCATACAGGTTGGGCACACGCAACGTTACACTAAAGAAGTAAAACACTGTCACTGCAAACATAGTACAAACAAAATAATGTCACTGTAAACATGATAAGAAAGAAGTTAATGTTGGCGCAGAGACGACGTCATTTTTTAGCTGGTTCCAGTCCACTATTGTGCGCGGGCAAAAAGAATACTTAAAAGAGTTGCTGCGTGAGGAAAAAGGAGTTATAGTGAAATTATGTCTTTGCCGAGTAGCGTATCCGGAGGAGAAGGCTATGATCTTTGTTATGTCCATCTTATAATGCCCCTTTATTAGTTGATACAAGAACTTCAATCGTGAACAACGATTTCTTTGTGCCAAAGAAGGAAGATTAGCCCGGTTTAAAGGAACACTAAAGAGAAACAGGAAGTTCAGCTGGAATAAAAGAGGGATCTTCAGGAATGCATGCCGTTTTTGTTGGGTGCAAAAATATGAGTTATTAGCGGAGAAATTCATAAACAAAGACCAAATATCTCTTCCTCAATTTCTCTCACCCTAGATTTGGCGCTGAAGCAGTGTCGTCACAGATTGCATTGCTCTCAGCGAATCAGAATGCGCCATGATACGTCACCGCTTGCGTAAACGGCCGAGGCGCTGGGCTGGATGCATCATGACTGCATGCATGGTCGCTGCGTTTGCGTTCGCCGCGATGGATACCGTAGCTGCCGCTGAACCTTGCAACGAAGAGCTCGCCAGGAAAGCAGGACTGCATTTCAGCGATATTCAGTGAAACGGAGCGCGAAATGATCCTCTGTGCTCGAGCGGTAGGTGTTTCCGCGTGCGATGGCGGTGAGCCGCCGGCCGCGCCGGCGGAATGCAGAGCTTCGTTTTCGTCGACGGGAGGCGAAGCGTCCGGTCCGCCAGGCGACGATGTTCCCGACAGAACAAGCGTAGAAAGTTGTGCACGTACTCGGTATGGTTATTTTGTGGCTTTATTTAATGACATTCAGCACTCACCGAGCCGCCAGTTTGCTGCTGCAGGGGCACCGGTAGGAGGTTTGATGAAGGCCGCATTGGGGGAACAGCTGCTCGAGAAAGGACTGGCCTCTGGAGCACGCCAAGATACTTTCCGAGGGCAAGATTATACACATAATCCGAGGGCGAGAAATGCAGAGAGCACACCATCGGTTTCTCTGGCTCTTTTGCCGTTTTATCATCGGCAGAGCACTGAGCCATTGCGAACACCGGGGAGCCGGGGCTCTCCGAGCGACGCCACATGAAAGGACACAATCGAGTCAACACTGCCGCTGCCCCTGATCAAGCGCCTTGGGCCATTTATACAGCCCTCAACACTACACACACGAGGCATTTTCTGGCTGTTTCCCGCGAAGTCAACGTTTTTCGAGCCACGCAACACGCAACCAAACACCATAGAGCGGAACAGGCGCGCGCGACGATGCATTGACCAAAAACGAAACTACGAAACTATCGCGGCCGCATGTATCGATCGCCATGCCATTTTTTCTTATTTATTTAATTTTGTGCTAAACTTGTACTTCCTCGCTTGAAACGGTTTAAAAAGTTGGCAAATGCTGTTTATGTACGTTTAAGGTGTATTTCATTTTGCATTTTATTAACAGCGATAAATCGCTCTCGACCAATCGCGACCGGCCTGCGTTTGTAATCTCCGACGTCACATCACGTAGTGCGGGAATTTCGAAGGGGCGTCAGCACTTATTCTTCAGTTTTTCGCTATTTCCTCGCTTCTTAAACATCTGTTTGCAGTAAGAATGGTATGGCTGTGATCGTGAAAGGATAATCTACCATTTAAGCTCAACTTCCGGTTTCTCTTTAGTGTCCCTTTAAAAGTTCTGTAACATAAGTTCTCGTAAATGAGTTATAAATAAAACGCACGGCTCTTTTTTGAACCTGTTCTAGTTTGGCAATGTTAGTTTTTGTAAAAGGGTCCCATATAACTGCAGCGTAATCTAAAATGGGCAGTACAATGGATTTGTATGCCAGGAGGCGAACAGAAGGGGAGGAAAACTTAAGAGCTCGCCTTAGGAAAAAGAGTTTACGGTTAGCGTTTGTAGTTACATAATCAATATGAGTATTCCAATTAAAATCGTTTGAAATACACAGCCCTAAATATTTACACTTACTAACTTCCGAGGGGAAAGTGTTATTAATACTGTATTAAAACTGCAAAGGTTTCTTTTTATGTGTTATTCTCATGAAAACTGTTTTTCAACGTTGATCACCATCTGCCATTCGCGGCACCAGGAAGCAACCTTCTGAACTGCACGGTTAAGCAATAATTGATCCAATTTGGTGTTAATTTCAGAGTACAAAACACAATCGTCAGCAAAAAGTTTGATGTGAAATGGAATATCTCGTACAATATCATTGATGTATATGAGAAACAAAAGTGGTCCTAACACCGAACCCTGGGGTACTCCAGAATCCACCGCTACTGATGCAGATAAACTGTTACGAAAGGAAACAAACTGTTTTCTACGGGTTAGGTACGCAGCGATCCATTCAATCAACTGATCATTTTTTAAAACATTATGCAATTTATAGAGGAGCTTTTTGTGAGAAACTTTGTCAAATGCCTTAGAAAAATCCATGAATAAAGTGTCGATTTGTGTACAATTGTTAATTCATGTTGCAAAATCGTGGATTGTTTCTGTCAGCTGAGTACACGTCGAGAATCCTTTTCTAAAACCGTGTTGATAATTGCCTAAAAAGTTATGGTTATCAAAGAAAATTTAGCATTTCAGTATGCATAATGTGTTCGAGTAATTTGCAAGCTGTTGATGTTAGTGAAATCGGGCGATAGTTGTTAATGTTGTTTCTCCTTCCATTTTATGTAACGGTTTGATTCTGGCTGTCACCCAGTCATTCGGTAGTTCACCGTCGCGTAATGATTTATTAAATAAAACATGCAAATACTTGGACACCCACTCGGCATATTTTTGAAGAAACGAATTTGGGATGCTGTCTGGCCCCGGGGACTTCTTTACATTCAGTTTTAACAGCACATTGAAGATACCTTGTTCTGAGATTATGACGCCTGGCATACGTGGCAAGGAGACATCAAAAGAGGATAGGGCATCATCATCTTTAGTAAAAACAGATTTAAAGTGGTCGTTAAATGAATTGGATATTAATTCAAAATCAGGTATAGGTTCCCCGTTAATTTCGAAGGTATCGCAGTCCACTGATTTAGGCGAAATTTAGCTCTCCAAATTTTTTCCGGTGATGCTGTAATAAAATTAGGTAGTGATTCCCCGAAGTAACGCTTCTTGTCTATGACTACTTGATTCTTAATTTCAGAGGCCAAATTTGAAATTAGATTTGCACAATATGTATCGTTGGACGACGATTTTTTCCTTTTAAGTCTCTTTAGACGCCTCCGTAATTTCAGTGTCTCCCTGGAAATCCACGGATTCTTACTTTTTGTTTTCTTAACAATGTTTGGCACAAAACGCATACAACTGTCCATAATATGCTTAAACCGATGCCAAAGAATATGCACGTTATCAGAACTATTGGCGAAGTCCTCAAAATGAAAGGAAAGGACATCTATTATTGACACGTCATCTGCTTTAGAAAAGTTAGGAAACGTAGAAGTTTTTCTGATTTCATTTGTAGCGGTAGAAGATACATGTGATATGGGGTTTATTGGCGTTTAATCCCGTTAGGTCCAGCGCAAAGAGCACCCGAGTAGTTCCAGCCAAACGCCAGCGCAAGGCAAAACCAGCGACACCGATCCTCTTGTCTTTCTCTTCCTCACTTCAGGAGCCATGCAACCACAGCGACGCTTGTGCTAACTTCGTCATTACACATGAAGCAATACAGCACCGTGATCAGAAATGCCAGGGACTACTTCACAGAGGGCATTAGGAAAAATGCTTCCACTAACAAAACAAAGATCTAAAATTGATTTAGACATACCCTGCACCCTCGTGTGCTCTTCAACTACTTGCGAAAGGGCAAAATCAAAGCCGATATTCAAGAGTACATCACCCGTGGTATCACTGCGCTTACCATGCGACATAGAGGGCCAGTTCACATTAGGCAAGTTAAAATCTCCTGCCAAAATAATTCGATCACCGGGCTTGACATATGCGTTCATGTATTTCCGTAATTTCTCTTGAACGGTTGCGGTAGCCGTAGGGGGTCTGTACACTGTTCCCAAAACATATGCAACATTAGCATAATACACCTTGCAAAAGATGAATTCTACATTGGGTACATCTGGCATTTTTTGAATATTTAAAGACGTCTTGAAAACAATACACACACCGCCACCTTTAGTCTAAACAGACTAAATCCCGGTGGGACAAATTCACTGTCGTATATTGCGCTGGTCAACCACGTCTCAGTAAGAACAGCAATATCTGGATCATGTACCAGTAGAAGTCCTTCAAACTCAGTAGCCTTGTTTACAATACTCCTACAGTTAAAATTGAGAATTGTAAGCGAGCGACGCTTTAGACTGCGTTGTCAATTCCGTTTTTTTGTATTAAGGCGATAACGAAAAAAAAAAACCCTTTGCCTCATCCCATCCATACATGATGCCATCAACGTTTAACTTATCATATAGAAGCTTAACTTTCGCTCCGTTTGCTTTTTCATCCGAGGCGCTTTTCCATAACTGTTTGCGTATTTAACGCACCTTTTTGGAAACATCATCTGACACAGAATATGTACTGTCCTTTAGTTTACTACAGGCAATCAGTATGGATGCTTTGTCATGGTAGTCCAAGAATTTTAAAATAACAGGACGCGTTTTGTTTTCCATTTTTCGACCTAGTCTGTGTATCCTTTCGATACTGGCAACGTTCACACGCAATATCTTTTTAAATACTTCTTCAGTCACTACCCTTTCAAGCGCTTCGGTAGTTTCGTTTTCAGACTCGTCTACGCCGTAAATAATCAGGTTGTTCCTCCGTCCCCTGTTTTCAAGATAGTCGACCTTTTCTACCAGTGAAGTAAGTTGTTTGTTAAATGCAGATACCGTGGTGTCAACGTCGTTAACCTTGCTGCCCAGCTCAGCTAGAGTTGATAATTGCTTCTCAACAACGTCGATTCTACTAGTTAGGATAGACATTTTTTGTTCCATGTTTATTTGCGAAAATTATTGAAGAAGAAAATGACGCTTATTTCTGCTGCCAAATAGGGAGAACGGCGCAGCGTCAGGGGAAGGGGAACAAGGAGATAAAGATGTTGAGAGGAAGGGAAGAGAAGCAGAAGCAGCAAGAGTCTCATCCGATTATGGAGGAGGCTGGTGATGGAGGCGGTGGCCTGTTGGGGGTGAGCGCTTAGCGATGGGCGGTGATCTCGTTTAATTCCACAAACTCCAAAAGGCCATGGAGAGCTCGGGAGAATGTGGAAAAAAGATGAGGACACTAACGCTGACACAGCCTCGTCGAGTAACATCCTGAACAACAAGAAAGTTATTCTGAGAGGCGTTACTTTGGCATGATATTTCTCCAGTGCCAAAATTAGGAAAGGCCGAAGGTACCACTGTTCTAACTTCATCGATTCACAAAGCAAAGTTGAGATTTGATGAAAGCCGTGGGAACGCCTGCGCAGCTCTGCATCTAGATGACAAGAAAAGGCGAAGAAGGCTCGTGAGGATAAATCTTGCTTACATTCGTTGAATGAGCCAGTAAAGCGCAAACGTCCAAAAAAGTGCAATAGCACAAAAAAGACTAGCGGTGCTTTACCTTCAAGCGCCAGGATCTGCTTGGATTTAGAGCGTGCAGTGTAAAGAGTGGGTTCATGAAGACTGCGTGGGTGCCCACGGAGTTAATTTCAAGTCCTCCTGCAAGAACTGAACTGACTAAATTTTTTGAGACGGCCTCGTTTTGCCCCACGCAGCGTCAATTTTTTTCCCGCAGGTTGGGGCAAAATGAGACATTTGTGACATTACTTACTTCTTTTTACAGCGATGCTGTTAAAGGCTCACTCTCGTCGATGGTCGCGTCCGGATGTAGAAAAAAACTATCATTGGCCATATGCTGTATGTGCGAGTGAAAGCGCGCGAGGGCGAGGGACGTTCGCTTTCACGGGGAGCGAACGAACGGCGGAGAGCAAACGCGCCTTCCCACTGTAAGGAGAGCGGTGGGCGAGGAGGGCATCGATGCACCCTTGACTGTGTGTGTGCGTGCCCGCTCTCCCACTGCGGCGCATGCGTGCAGCCCTGCCGGCCTCTGCCGCCTGTGCCGCCGACTCTCTCTGGGGACTCGCTCGCCTCTCCCCTATGTCGACAACGGCGTTTAGCCGTTCCGTCACGTAGACATCGCGCTAGCGCTCTTACCAGTTGCCCTTACGACTCGCCATCGCCCGGCCGCGTGCCGTTCGTTCGGAGGAACAACGCAACGAGCGACGGCGAACTGGCGACTCAATCTCCCACGCGAAAGGAAGACAGCGGGAAGGTAGCATGGAAGGGAGGGGCTGTGGCTTCTGCTCTGCGAGCAGCTTGTACTTTGCGCGGTGCCGGGCAGTCGCGCGCAGCGTATCTTGAAAGCGATCTGCAACACGGCTTCTACCTTTGTATGCGCTGTGCTTTCGCCGCTCAGTTTCTGTTGAAGCGATAGACCGCATGAACCTTCGCTCGCTGCTGCTGGCGCGCTTCCTCACGCCAGCGTTTTGACAGCGGTTCTGTGCGATCACACAAACAACGCGCAGAACTGTTGTCGACGGCGGCGGCGTTTTGCCCACGTTTGCACCGAACGCGTGCGGCGTTGGTGACGTGTTTATGAAGAACGTGACAACCTTTGCCGTACCGGCGGTGTACCGTAGCGACCATAAGGCTATGCTCCCTGAGGTCACTAAACAAATGAAAACTTCCGGATCATATATATTTCTCATTCTTTAATAGTTCGAATAACCAATTACACCATCAAAACGTAATAGTCATAATTGGAAAACATAATACCCACCATAGTACAGCTTCGCTGGTCTTCCATCTGCACCCCAGTGGAAGGGCTGACATTTTTTTCTTAAATTTTTGAACAGCGGGAACAAAGCAATTTGTATTTACCACATACCTTGTATCCAAGAGAATGTTCCTGGTGTGTTGTTTTATGGTATTGAATGAAAGTAAAAAAAATATTCCCTATTTGCAAATTTCTGTCGCATTTTGCCCCACCTTACACTAACATTGTGATGATTTACGGTGCCGTGCGCCGCTCTTGCGATTTCGAAGTGATTATAGGTATAGAGAAAGATAGAGAGGCTCGTTAATATATCCTGGAGAGGTTTGCCTGGCGGTATGCCTAGCATACTGATGGATAGGATGAACACCTACTTTGTCCATGCCCTTCCTTCGACTACCAAAAAGCTTCTCGAAGTTCTAGCCTAAGTCAGCTAGACAACCGACGATCCACGGGGCAAAATTATTTCAGAAACTTGTCTTCATGGGCCGTCATTTGCGGATAAAGTTATTCGAGCACTACTGTGATGCTTAAAGACCAGTGGAGTGTGCGACCACTTTTTGCTACGTTGTTGTCGACTATGCGTATGCGCACTCCTTCTCTTTTTTTGTCTTCCCCCTTCATCTTCAGCTTTCTTCCCCACTTCTCTATGCTGGGTATAGCCAACTGGGCGTGACTTGGTTAACCTTCCTGGCTTCCATCCTGCTCCTGTTTCTCTTCATCTTACTCTCCGTGTTCTAGGGTGAATTCATGACCTTCGAGACGGCCTTCGTAAACAATCCGTTTGTATATGTGTGCGACGTGTGTGAAAGACTGTGGCACATGAAAGACTTGACGCCGGTAAGTAGTGCCATGCGTGAAACGTTGAGTTTAGCGGCGCCGCCTGAGTGGGGTGAAACCGTGGCGCGGGTTTGTACAACGTGCAAGAAATTTCTCGTTAAGCAGAAGATTCCACTCTTTAGCGTTAGCAATGGGTATCGTTACCCATTGCATGCCACCAGGTCTACCAGTTCTGAACGATGTGGCCGACTTAGCTCACGCTACGTATATCCTGGCACAGCCGAGCTAAGCCACTGCTTATTTTTTAAAAAGTGGCAAACAGGTTCGCTGGCCAATTGCCTAGTATTACCACAGGCATTACCACCTTCCATTCAATTACCGCTTCTCTCGCAACTTTCTTCGTCTATCGGAAGGCGCGCTGTGAAGTTCTTTTTGTCATGTATGCGTTTAACGAAAAGTAAACTTATTTGCACATGCCCAAGAACATTTATATTTTGTAAACTCCCGGAAACGTTAGCTTTGTACACGAACTTTAGAAGTGATGCCATTGCAGTTTTTGTAACTGTTGCTTCCATCAATTTCATAGTTTTGAGCGCAATTATCATGTCATAGAAGAGGAGTACCTGGCGCCTGTCAGAGCCATCTCCTTACGTGCACACACACACACACACACACACACACACACACACACACACACACACACACACACACACACACACACACACACACACACACACACACACACACACACACACACACACACACACACACACACACACACACACACACACACACACACACACACACACACACACACACACACACACACACACACACACACACACACACACACACACACACATGCGCGCGCGCACATTCTGGAGTGCGTAAAATGTGACAATGTTCCGGTCAATGTCACCATTGTAAGAGTGTAGGGCGGCACCTACATATTTGAGATGCGTGGTATCATTTCGCTTGCTCTATAACATCTAATGTGATTAATCAGTCTAGTCGGTCTTACCCAAGAACTTTCGAGACCTTTGCTCTGCTCTCTATATGCGAAATAATGCACACAACTGTTTGTAAAAAAAAAAACCACATGATTTGTTTACCTTCGATGGTCATAACGTTTTTTCTGATGCCAACAACTTTGGTGATGAGAGTGTATGCAGACGTAACGAAGAACTGTCCCGGTTCGGCGATGATGTTTACGCAACTGGATGGTGGGAAGTTAGTATCAATGGCGTCTCTGATGATGCAACACAGCTAAAAAGAAAGAAATCAAAATCCTGTATAATGAGGAAATACAGCTTAAAGATCAATAAGCAAGATATGAAAAAAGTATACATATTCTGCCAATTCAAAGAAGTCCATAACATATTCTGTAACCTTGTGCGACATATTTGATGAATGGATGGATCTATATTAATTCTTTTTGAAACGAAGCCCGATTTAGGGTGCCACCAAACTCCCTATTATCGTCCCTTAAGACTCATGGTTCATGTTAAGAAACCATTGAATCTGACAGAAATTTATTGCCCTCAAATCTATTCCGTATGTTCGCTGCTTATGCGGCACTAATACTTCAACCGCCTCTCAGTATTCGTCAGCGCCAGATTCATTAACCCTTTTTCTATGATCCATAAAGCCTAAGGCCTCGGACATAGTTACTACGTCCTCTTTGACGTCTGGAAGTGTACTGCGACATGCACAACAGAATAGGCTGTATACGGTGTCTGCGATATTTCCACACGCTACGCACGTACAGTCGTTATCGGTAAATTTCTCCTATAACAACCTACAAGAAATGATCGCGCACCCCCAGCTAGGTCTGGTCGCCCTCAGCGCGAGAATACTTAGGCTGGAGGGGACAAGCCACGGATTTTTGCTAAGCACATCGACAGCACAAGTCTCAAACTTTCACAGCGTTATTGCCCCACCGACGAAGGGTGCCATCCTGGAGGCGGCACTTTCGCAATCCATCCCCAAGCCCAATCATGGATAACGGAACTAACGTCATAACAATGTGGCAGTGGAATTGCGCAGGGTTTGTCAGCAAACGGGCGACCCTGCGGCAATACCTAAAAAGCGTAAAGGACAAACCCCAAATAATCGCCTTGCAAGAAACGATCACATCATCACCCATCAAGCTCCCCGGTTTCCTAACGGTGGCTTCCACTGAAGGGGGAAGGGGGGTCGCTACTCTGGTCAGTAAAAAGTTCACGTGCATTCAGCGAGACCTCGGTCCTGCGGACAATGGGGTCGAGTACGTCATGACCGAACTCCTTGTCAACCCCCCTAAGCGGCGCTTAAGAAGAAATAGTGTCTTCATACTCAATGTTTACTGCAGACCTAGCGTTCACAGAGCCAGGGTTGGTGGTATTCTTAAGAAGGCTGTTCATTTTGCCGGCTGTCAACCTCTAGTTGTCATGGGGGATTTCAATGCCCAGCATCAGGCGTGGGGCTGTCGCACCAATACGAAGAAGGGTAGAGACATATGGCATACGGCAACGGAGGAAGATCTTACGCTGGTAACCGATAAAGACTTTCCGACAAGGAGAGGGAACTCGGTGTGCCGAGATACGACTCCGGATCTCACCTTTGTCAACCTGGAAAACTTCAAATGGACCAACACAGCCATGGACCTCGGTAGCGATCATTGCATCATCGAAGTGGTCATCAAGGTTGCCCGTAACAAGACGAGGACCTTTAAGTTCACTGACTGGGACTTGTTCCGAGCCAACCAATCCGAGCGCGTCCTCACCCAGGATACGGACGTAGACTCTTGGTGCAACGAGATAAAAGAGGATGTGGCTAGAGCCGCCAAGGAGGTGACAACCGATCTGGAGGTGGACAGGATGGACAGTAGGCTCGCGCATCTGTTGGAAGCCAAGCAGGCACTGCTCGTGCGATGGAAGACTCAGCGCCATAACAGAAGACTACGCAAGAAAATTTCCGAAATCAACAGTACGATAGAGGCTCATTGCAAGGTACTATGCAAGCAGCAATGGGACGAGCTGTGCGACTCGATGGAGGGCCACCTCAAGACGGGTAAAAGCTGGCGACTCCTCAGGCACCTACTGCACGATGGCAACACCAAGTCCAATCAGAAGAGAGCTTTGGTGAAAGCTGTCCATTTGGCCACCGACTCGACTCCAGATGAGGCGGTCACGGAGCAGCTCATAGACAAGTACCTGGCGGCCACGGACGATCCAATGCCCCCCCCAATTTCCCGAGTACGAAGGGCGCGACGCGCCATCGATGGACGAGGATTTTACCGTGGCTGAGGTCAAGCGGGTTCTCGCATCCCTCAACGGCAGATCTGCCCCTGGGCCCGACGGGGTCACCAACAAAATGCTGAAGCATCTCGACGACGACTCAATCGAGTTTCTTACAGACAGGATGAATGAAATCTGGCGCAGCGGCCACATTCCCAAGAGCTGGAAAGCAGCCTACACAGTACTTATACCCAAGCCAGGCAAGGCGCCGAGCATCGACAATCTAAGGCCCATCTCCCTGACGTCATGTGTAGGGAAGATGGCCGAGCACGTCATGCTTAACCGCCTCACTGACCACCTCGAGTCTAACGAATGCTATACTAACAACATGATTGGCTTTCGGTCGGGGCTCTCGACTCAGGACGCCATGAGGCTGATCAAGCATCAGATCATTGACTCCACCTCCGCGGACACTAAGGCAATTCTCGGCTTGGATTTAGAAAAGGCGTTTGACAACATATCGCACGCCTTTATTCTCAAGAGCCTGACAGAGCTTGACGTCGGCAAGCGGGCGTACAATTTCGTGCGATCCTTCCTTTCCTCGAGGTCCACTAGAGTCTGGATTGACGAGTTTTTGACCCACGAAATTCAGCTTGGGCCAAAGGGAACACCTCAAGGAGCGGTGATCTCCCCGACCCTGTTCAACATCTCCATGATCAACCTGTCGAAGGCCTTGAACAAGATCCCTAACATTAACCACACGATCTACGCGGACGACATCACCATCTGGTGTCCCAGCGGATGTGAGGGTCAGATCGAGGGTGCTTTGCAAGAGGCCATCGATGTGACGGAGCGGTATCTCATCCCCACTGGGCTAAGGTGCTCGCCCACCAAATCCGAGCTCTTACTCTACAAGAAGAGGCCGAGAGGCGGTTCTCACCGGTCCTGGAAGCCAGCAATGGAGAGCCACATTACGTTATTCACTGGTAACGGCTCCCCAGTTCCGCGGGTGGACACTATCAGGATCCTAGGAATGTTTATCGAGTCTAACAGGGCCAATGGAGCCGCCGTCAAACGCATTTGTTCCAAGACCGAAAGCGCCCTCGGACTGATCCGAAGAATCGCCAACAGGTACCGCGGAATCAGGGAGGACAATCTGATCCGTATTATCCACGCATTTGTGCTATGTCACCTCGCTTATTCGGCGGCTATGCACAACTGGCTGGTGTCGGAGCGCAACAAGATCAATGCCCTAATCAGAAGAGTATTCAAGCTTGCCCTTGGCCTACACGTCCGAACGCACACAGAAGACCTCCTCAAGTTGGGCATCCACAACACGTTCGAAGAAATTGTTGAAGCCCAAGAGTTTTCTCAGTTTGTCAGACTGTTCGGCACCCCAGCGGGCCGAGCCATACTTGGCATGCTGGGACGTAACCCCACGGTCGTTGGTCCCGACGCTGTGAAGCTGCCCAACGACATAAGATCCAAGATTTCCATACACCGGATGCCACGCAATATGCATCCGACCTACAACGAAGGACGAAGACGAGCCAGGGGTAAAGCTCTGCTCGCCAGTGCCCGCTTGGACAAGGATGGAACATGCTTCGTAGATGCTGCTTCGTACGCTCAAGAACAAGCCTTCTCCTCAGTGGTCATCAACTGTGATTCGAAAACCATCAGCTGTGCTACCATCCGCACTTCTAGTTCCAGCGTTGCAGAATAGGTTGCCATCGCTCTTGCACTGACGGACGATATACATGACACAATTTATTCAGACTCCAAGACCGCTATCAGGGCCTTTCAGATGGGAATGGTGGCTCCCCAGGCCCTACGTATCATCCAAAACGCCAAAGACCTCAAAGATCACTCATTGGCCTGGTTCCCTGCGCACCTTGGAAACATTGAAGGTGCCTCGCTCAACCCCAACGAGGAGGCACACTCGGCTGCACGAGGTTTGACTGACCGTGCGCCGGGTAATGCGTCCTCTCTAGGGCGACCCGAGCCTCTCTGCTCATACAACGAGATATGCAAACACAATTACCTATCAAGAAGACTTCTGCCTCTGCCGCACTCCTCACTGTGCAGGGCCCAGGCAGTGACTCTCAGACTTCTACAAACCAGCACTTACCCAAGCCCTGCAGCACTGCACACAATGTACCCCGAACGGTTCCCAAGCCCGGACTGCCCCCTATGTGGTGGTTATGCGGACTTCGAGCATGTCCTGTGGGGCTGCGCATCTGCCGGTCCCCCTTTCACCCAAGAGGAAATGATGATGCTTATTAAGGCCCAGGATCAGACCTCTCAAATCCTGGCAGTCCAGAGGGCCCGCGAGAGGGCCATCAGGTTTGACCTGATGGTCCCCGAGTGGGCCTAGCCAGGTGACGTCGAGTTTACTCGCGTCTATTGTGGACCCAATAAAGTTCACTCACTCACTCCTATAACAACGTACTTTCATAAATCGTGATCTAACTTGGAACATCATCGCACTGCACTTTGAATTATGGTAAAACATTTCCCTTTCGATTTCATTGTTTGCCGTTTGATATATTTCCATCACTGGCTTGTCCGTCGTGCCTTTCCAGTATGCAGCTGATGTAGTGGCTCCACTATCACGCTGTCATTGATAACCTCTATCTCGTACAGTAGTCCTGGACATGCTGCAGGAATGTTTTTCTCTCTCTCTCGCGTGATCAAAGCGATCAGCTACCACCGGTTATGAGACTGACGAACTCACCATGAACTACTCTGAAACCCTGCGTCTCACTTATAACCTCGGCAGAGCCGCTGTGTAGTAGCGGCAGGTAGCGCGCGCGAGTGCGCGCCGTGTGTGAGTTCGATTCCATGGCGCTGTAAGCCAGGTTCGCCAATTACACCCTTGTTACTCTTTTAACCGTCGTGCCTATGCTGCCGAGCCCTCACACGGTTCAGGGCGTGCCACGCTACTCCGCTGACCATCCGTTGCTTGCAGGAAGCAGCTGCCATCCGGAGGAGGGTATCACTGCTTTTGTGCCGGAGCTTATAATCAATGAAATGAGGGCTCAACAGTTCTTTTGTATGGAAGGAATTACCTCTTGTTATTTGCAGGTGATTTAGTCGTGAAACGCAACTTCTACGCATGTATAGTCGTCATAGGCAAATTTTCTCCTAGAACACCGTGTTCTCATCGTGGGTTCGAGCAGTAGTTATTCTCACAGAACAGTCAGAACAATACTATTCTGCTTTGATTTCATTCTTTGCTGTTTCATATATTTCGATCGTTAATTTTTTTCTCTATCTCTCATATTCAGTATGCTGTTTCTGCCTCTCTAAATTTACGCTTATTGCTCTTTTCTCCATCACTGTCCACGCCGTGACGTCTACTGGTCAGTCTCATAGTTCCTTTCCTCGAATGTGAGTCGAGGTTTTTCCGATGTAGGTACACCTTAGCCGCACGTCTATTTTCCTTCACCCTCCTCGCTCGCTTTTCCAAGTGGATTTTGTTGGCCTCCCGTACTTCGAAAAACGCCCATCTCATGCCTCCCTGTACTGCCTTATGCGTAGTTTTCCCGAGCACCTAAATATAGGCTTCCGGCCTTCGATTATTCTCTAGTCCAGTTTGCACTTGGGATTTTAAACGCAACACCCAATTTCCATATGTAAGTCCAGGAACAATTACTCTTTTCCACACGCCTCGCACTACGTCATACATGTCATGCTGCCATAGCACTTTATACAAGACAGAAGTTCGCAGGAAGATGGAGACTCCAAGTGATGAACAGTGGTCGAGCAAGGAATGTCACTAGAGCCAACGCTTCGACAAGGGGACTTGTTTTCGTCAGGGCAGCAACTGCTTTCCTTAGCGGCGTTTTTATATACGCCTAGCTCACTCTCCCACACCCTCAATAAGGGAGGAGGAGGATAAGCCGGTGCGTAGTAAGCCAGCTAACGCAGTTAGCTGCTTACAAATAGGCACTCTTGCCGCCATGCAATGCAAGCTGCATGACAAACGACAAAGGTAAAAAAACAAAACAAAAAAATGAAACATTTCATAGCAAACATCTGCAGTTTTAATAAAACTAGCGTAGAGGTGGCATATGTAGCTTTTTTATGTACTGTGACCTGATATTAGACCACGAATGCAAAAAGCTGACACAAAAGTTTAATAGCACGGGACCAGATAAGACATACCATAACAGATGAGACGGCATGTGCGCGATGATTCTATCTTCAAGTTCGCTGAGCTCGCCGCCTTCTAGTTCTGCGCACTATTTATGTGAACAACATTGAACTAAATAACCAAGTACCAAGTTATATTTTCAATACAAGGACAATGAAGATGGGGACTGTAGTGTCAACTTGTGTTTCTATAATTGCAGAGTGAGCAAAGACAAGGGGTTCCCCATGATGATCCTTATTCCTTATAGTGGCGTAACTTTTGCACATATACCATATTTTAGCGCGACACAAAGGGGAGCGCGGTGAAGGCAAGCAGGGAGAAAATACCTCGACGAAAGACTCCAGCTTTCGTGCGCCTCCAGGGAAGCCGCCGCCAATGTCGAGCGTGTCCATTTTGAAGCCTAACTCGCGGCCAACGTCGAACACGGCTTTGGCGTCCTCGATGGTTCGCTGAAATACGGTCGGGTGCTTAAACGCGGCTCCGATGTGGAACCTGTGCGAGGAAAAAGTGCAAGCAAGGGCTCGATTACCTCGACCAGCTGTACGAAGATGCGAATTGCTGTGGAACACAGTGCTCTAGTAAAAGAAAGGAATCTATGGAAAAAATAGCGGTGCACAGACGTTTTTTTTTTACCTTGTCTATCTTGCTTGCAGATGATGAATATCGGCGGTTTAATGTTTGAGTAGTGTACGACTAATGTAACGCGAGAAATACAAAAGAAAGAAAGGAAGAAAGAACGAAAGAAGAAAAGAACAACAACGAAAGGGTAATTTTAAGCTTGTGATGAACAAGGAAAAAAATCTGTAGAGATTAAGCTAGCAAACGGCGCTCATATGGCAATCCGTCTGGTACCCGCGATTAGATGCGATGCTTCATGTTCCATCACCAACATATGTATTATAGCACTTTAAACGCCTGCCTTTCGTACGTGCGGCGAAATCCAAGTTCTTCCTTCCAAGTTTACTAGTAAATAATATTCGATTCACCCTTGCTCCACGTTGCCGAGACCTTTCTTCGTCCCCTATACGTTCGCTGTGAGCTTCGACCATTATGCGGATCCCACGCCCTGAGGAAATCGGTTCGAGCGAAGCATTCTTGGGTGTTTGATAGAACGCTGGTCTCGTTTAGCGGTCAAGCGTTTCCATGTATAGACTACATGACGAAGTTGGACACATTTTCAGCGGGAAATGCCTGGCTCTATTTTAGCTTTTGGCGCTGCAACACCACCGACACGTCCGAAAGAAAATAGTCTATTGCGCACACTACACATCAAACCGTGCTCACCCTGCATGAACTGCTTCTCAAAGTGCTTGTTTGCACTCGTAAACAACACGTTCCCGTTCCGCTACTGCTGTCTCACCGCAGGGTATCGACTACGACTGGCTTTTAGTTTACTAGCAAGTGCCTACTCGCGCTCCGAGCCAGTTTTCACTTCGTATCGGCGCTCCTCCGCTTCGCGTTTCTAGGCGAAATGTTCTCGCTCCTCGAAACTCAAAGCCGCCATTATACGCTGCTCTATTTCGCGTTTACGAGCCAGCATGAACTGGTGTTATAAACCACCCTTCGCTACGTGTTGAAGACGTTCCTGCTCCGCTTGACGCCTCTTTAGAGCATCGGTCTTCCTCGCCCTCAGTACACACTTCGGCCACATTTTGTTTGTGTCGGTGCCCGCGTCTACTGTCGGTGCCCCGGGCCGCATCGGTTTCCACTATTTCCCGGACTGGTTCCCACTATGTTCGGGAGAATTTGTACTATTTACTGGACCGGCCGATTGAGCAAGATAGCAGCCAGCAGCTGCAAATGTGAAGGAGGGGGTTAGTTGGTTAAAGATTAACAAAGAAAGCTTCACTTTAAAAAAGTCGCAGTTTTGCCCGAAAGCCGAAGCATCGATTGCGATAGCAAATAAGCAGAGAGCCATACGAAGCAAGGATAGTACTTTTATCGGCCGTATCGACTTGTAAGCATTCGCTTGCTAACTAAATTAACAACCATAATGTCAGCGCGCACATCAAACATGAACACATCACACTCGATGACCGCGGACACTCGTTGTCAAAACGCTGCGTGAGGAAACGCGGCTGCAGTAGCAAGCGAAGTGAACTTCGTTCTGTTGTATATCGCATCAACGCAAACTGAACGCCAAGAACACACATCATGCCCAAAGCTACGAGCAGCCGACGCACCCTAGAATGCGCCCCCAACGCAGATCGCTCCCAAGATACGACCGCGCGACCGTGCGTAGCCGCCACATACGCAGTTGCAGCCGGAGCAGAACGCCCCCCCCCCCCCCCCCCCCCCCCCTTCCTCCCTCACCTACCTCCGGTGCCTCGCAACGTTGGGTGCCTCGCGCGGGGCGAAAGACGGCGCACTTCCTGCCCGCTTTCCTCTCTTCCGCGCAGGCGAGATTGAGCCGTGTTCGTCGGCCCCCCTCGCACGCTTTCACTCGCACATACAGCGTAGGGCGCGCGGCGACGGTGTTATCGCACTTGTACTTTATACGGAACCTCACGGCGACGACGACGGATGAAATTCGCCATAAAGCTATCGCAATAAAACAGCTATATGTAGCCGCTCCGAGTACATGCCGGCACAATCGGTCGGTTAAGCTTTAGCGCCCCGCTTGTTGTTGAGAGGCGGTTAAGGGTCCGATTTCAAATTAGACCATCAATCGTGACTTTTATCTGATCGTGACTTGCTAACCCTCCGGAACTCAACTTGAACCTGCGCTGGTTATAATGAGAGAGAACCGAATTTTGATGGTGAGTTCCCGCGACGGTTCAATGCACAGCCGAAGCAGAAGATGTGGAGTTTCCGCATCTTCACAGACGAGCCATCTTTGATAATGTTTTCGACACTGAAATACTTGCCAAAAGTGCGGATACAGCCTATGTAATCTATACAAGAAAAAAAAAAAACAAGAAGAAGAAAAAAAAAACAACAAAACGAGAGAGGTACCTGCCGCATATTCTTCACCGATATGCGTTACAGTGATGTTGATGACGTAAAAAGTTGGTTACAAGCACGTTGGTGCTGCCTTCAGTGACATGGACGACTCCTCGTGCTAAGCAAAACTTCACGGTCGAGCAGCAGTTGCATACTGATTTCGACGACGCGTTCACTGTTTAAAGCATTTTGTACATCAGTATGTTCCTTTAGGCATTAGGCAAAATGCGGCGCATGTATCCAAGTTGCTTCAAAGTTTTCGCGCATGTTGTATGCAATGTGTACAGACCTTGACAAACTGTGAGTAAAAATCGCTCCGAGGTAATTGTACTGGAAGACCCTATTGAAAGGTGAACCGTCAACAGAATAATTCAAAATTATGTCTGTTAGTAAATGACGTGAGAACGGTTTGTTAAAATAACTATTAATTTGCCAACTCGAGCGCCATGTGTAAAACGAGACAAAAAAGTTACTAACACTCTGATGATTGCTAGGAGAGTTACGTTATACAAAACTCAATCATCGGCACTAAGACGAATGACAGAATAAACGCTAAGAGTGAAATCATTAACATGAATTGAAAAAAGTCGCACTTTAGGCGAAGCATCCGTTGCGATAGCAAATTTGTAGACAGCTATACGAAGTAAGGATAGTAGTTTTATCGGCCGTATAAACTTGTAAACATTCGCTTACTAACTAAATTAACAAGCATGATGTCAAGCGCGCACAAGTAAACATGAACACATCTCACTTAATGACCGCGGTAACTCGCTGTCAAAACGCTGGAGTGAGGAAGCGCGGTGGCAGCAGTGAGCGAATTGACCTTCGTGGTGCTTCTAGCTTAAACGCGAACTAAGCGGCGAAAAGACAGCGCACGCGAAGCAATAGGCACTCGGCGCTCTCGGTTCCCATCGCAGATCACTGTCAAGATAGGGCCCGCGCGGCCGCGCCATAAGCAGCAGTCGCCGAAGTAGAACACCCCTCCCCCCTTTCCTGCCCTTTCCCAGGTGCCTTGCGCTCGACGGAAAATGGCGTGCTTCCTCCCCGCTTTCCTCCCTTGCGAGCAAGAGATTGAGCCGCCATAGTCAGCTCACTTTTGCACGCTTTCACTCGCACATATAGAATACGGCACTCGGCGACTATGTTATCGCCCTTGGACTTTACACGGAACATCACGGCGACGGCTGAAATACACTGGAGTGTCCATATAATTTCTATCGCAATAAAGCTGGACTATCTCCGGCCCCGAACCGAGCCTTGATGGACCCCAAAGAACACTAGGATGATAATTACGATAATGATAGTGATAGTGGTATAGAGACAGCACGCGAGTTTTTTCCCTAGAGGGCCATACTTTACTATCGGACTGGATAGGAGACAGCAAGGTATGTCGCGTATTGACCCTTTTCGCGGCGATCCCGCGGGCGCTGCCATGTTTGATCACGTGGTGACGCGTCCATTGCTTGACTCAACTGCCTCCGTTGCTTTCTTGTTTACAATGGAAGTGTATGACGCCGGCGCAGCTTAGAAAACCTCTGTTTTTGGAGATATCGTAGACGGTGACTAGGAGGACGACACGAACGAAGCTTTGATCACAGCGTCAGAGAACATGCAAAAGCGCTTTCGGAGCTGATTAAGCTATGTCTAAACGGCGCAAGCAGCGTATATGGTGCTTGTTCTAAAAGCGGGGCTAAATATGTATTCCAAGCTATCCAAGCTTTCCGATTATGAATTCAGTCAGGATTAGTGTGTTTTGCTCTTTCTTCTTTATTCGGCGAATATTTTGAAGCAGTGGCTTGTCAGTTTCTGACTCAGTGAAGTTCCTCGGTGCGGCCACTATCTGATTATTTTCTGCCTAATCGCTCGCGGGTGTGCTCAGTTCCGATAGATTTGTTCTTGCTGCGCACAAGGCTTGAAACGTAGCTGTTTTGTACATTGTAATGTCTTGTAGCAAATATATATTACAGCTAGTAACTCGCTTACTCTTGTGGACCGTCACGAAACATTCAGCTTCGACCATTCGTGCGCATAGGTGTAGTCCGTCATTTATTGTGCGTATATAGTGCGCATATATTCAAGTGTGCGCCCATTCACTTATTCTTGATACGTCGGCGATATAGTGGGCGTAAGTTTTCCTGCCATTTGGGACAGATGTGTATAGATAACGTGCGCGAAACTTACTATGACAGGAAGCGGCGCTACTCCCTTTGTCATTGTTTAACGAGTGGTACTCACTCTTTCCGACATTCTGGGGGTGAAGCCCTTTCTTTGAAGGTTAGCGATACAAGGCTGGCGGATGAGCAAATTTCTGTATCCTCGAGGAAAGCCGCACATCACAAAGTGCCGATAACACGTTCGGACAGTTGCAGCAGCGGTCCACGAACTTGGCCACACAGATTCATTCTATTCCTTAACATGCCACTCACTATTTTTGGATCCAACTACTGCACACGTCTTCAATCCACATGATTCAATCTAGCATGATTGGAGCACAGTGTGTTTGCGAAAACTCAGTTGCATTTCCTACAGGCTGCTGATCGCACAGAAGCAAGGCAGAAGCGGTAATGGTTTCGTATTCGTGCGCGGTTGCTGAGGAGAGGTATGGCGCGCCACCGTGAGCGCCATCTCGTTTCTCTAAAACAAACTGCTTCGCGAAAAGGGTCAATACTTTGTTTGCCTAAAGAGGGAGTTAGAAAACCATAGCGAATAGCTGCAGAAGTAAAAAAAAAAAGCCCTTACATGATGGCGATAGCGTCATGCAAGTATATCAGTCTATCTGTTCCTCTATTTTATAAAAGATGGGAAGAGAGCGTATACTATTAAGCTCTTACATGTTTCTCCTGGATGGATGGATGGATAGAAAAACTTTATTGAGGTCCATTAGGTCGCGCTAGTTTCCTAGCCCGAAGCGGGATGCTCCCACGGAGAGTTAAAAAAAATGAAGACGTGGCTTTATTTGCCGTCGGCCGCACCAAACATACGAAAATGGGTGCTTGCCCCCTGCAAGATGCGACGAGCGCTGCATTGCCAGAAGTTTCTACGGCGCGCTTCTGACGTAAAAAAAAAAATGTATATTGAAGTTTTCGAAGGATCAGCATTTTGAAATGGAGAGGAAGACAGGAAGTAAGCCATCATTTTCCAAAGCGGTCTTGCCCAAAACGGCAGAGGCGTCGCTCAAGAACGGCCAGGAACCAGACATAAACAGTAGGCTTCGGACTTGGAGCGCGTACATTGCGCGCATACCGATCGTTCTCAATGTTCGTGACACAGCGCGAGGCTATGTAGCCCAATTCAGTTCACTGTCAACAAGAATAGCGAGAAAATGTGAGCGGCATGCACGAACGCAGCGTTTCGGGACACGGCATGCAAGGCTAACCTTTTCTAGTAGCGGGGACGAGAGTAAAGTAACGCGAAGCTGTTGAGCAAAACGTAACAAAAGTTGAAATGTCAAAAACAAAGCAGGCACTTTGCAGGCCGGGTTGCGAATGGGAAGCGTGGCGTTCTCACGTGGCGAAGTAAAAGAGCGCACGCGATTTCTTTCTGTTCTTTACATAATTGACCATACATTTATATACTGCTTATTTTTTATTGGCTATATATATGGCATAAAGGTATCTCGGGCAAAGTAGCACGATTCCGCTTCGCTAATGTCGTATGAAAAAGCGCCAACTTTTTTTTTTTTTTTTTTTTGCATGCCGGCAAGCCCAAGGGGCGTTTGAGAAGCAAGCACGACACGATATGCACTATAAACCTACTTCACACCCTGAATGGTACACAAGGGTGTGAATTTGTCTATAACTCAAGTCCCCACACCCGTAAGGGTGTTGTGTGTTATAGACCGATTTACAACCTTATGCATCCTTAGGGTGTGCATTGTACTATACACTGTACATTAGTTTACAGTGTATAGTTAACAAAATTGCTCACACAGCATTACTCACAGGGGACCCTGATCACGAGAAGGAAACTTACAGAAGAATAAAATTGGGTTGGAGTGCATACGGCAGGCATTCCCAAATCCTGACTGGAAGCTTACCACTGTCGTTGAAAAGAAAAGTGTACAATCATTGCATTCTACCAGTGCTAACATATGGGGCAGAAACTTAGAGGTTAACAAAGAAGCTCGGGAACAAGTTAAGAACCGCACAAAGAGCGATGGAACGAAAAATGTTCGGCTTAAGTTTAAGAGACAGGAAGAGAGCGGTGTGGATCAGACAGCAAACGGGGATAGCCGATATTCTAATTGACATCAAGAGGAAAAAATGGAGCTGGGCAGGCCATGTAATGCGTAGGATGGATAACCGGTGGACCATTAGAGTTACAGAATGGATACCAAGATAAGGGAAGCGCAGTCAAGGAGGGCAGGAAGTTAGGTGGGGGTATGAAGTTAATAAATTTGCAGGCGCAAGTATAGAATCAGCTAGCGCAAAAGAAGGGTAATTGGAGGTCACAGGGAGAGGCCTTCGTCCTGCAGTAGACATAAATATAGGCTGATGATGATGATGATGATGATGATGATGATGATGATGCTCATCTTAAAACTCTTTTCCCTATAGGCTATAGGGCTTGAAAGCGTAGTCAGACGTCACTATCGTTCAGGATTCCGCGTGGCTATACCAAGAGTCGTATTTTATATACTACATTTTGCCCGGCCAAGTAAGTGATGTGGGCCGTTTTTTTTATATTCATCGATTTTCTTGCTTAACCTGGCCAACCGCTAATGCCTAAGACTTTCTACTATAAGTTAAGATACACGCGTATTATTTACATTTGTTAAACAAAGGAGAAAAAAAATGTTGGTTTTGCGTCATGCTTGAAAACTTAACACGTGACGCTTGCTGTGGCAGCGAGCAGCCATGGGCGACGCACTGTTGGAATGGCAGATAAAGCCATGAGCAAAAGTATACGGACTAGAGATTGCACGATAAAGCTAATTTTCTCCTCTGTCTGTGAATGTAGCATGAAATTAAAGACTGCAGTTCAAACTTGGCATTGCGATATTTCAATTTCAGTTTATGCATCTTAATGACGAAGAAATTCAGTTTTTTCGGCGACCCTATGGTCCATATTGACCCTTTTCGCGGCGGTGCCGTGGGCGCTGCCATGTTTGATCACGTGGTGACGCGTCCATTGCTTGTATGAACTGCCTCCGTTGCCTCCGTGTTTACAAAGGATGCGTATGACGCCGGTGCGGCTTAGCAAACCACTGTTTCGGGAGATATCGTAGGCGGTGACTGGGTAGATCACACGAAACTTTGGCCTCAGCTTCAGAGAACATGCAAAAGCGCTTTCGGAGCTGGTTAAGCTACGTCCAAATGGCGCGAGCAGCGTATATGGTGCTTGCTCTAAAAGCGAGGCTAATTATGTATTCCAAGCTATCCAAACTTTCCGCTCATGAATTGAACCAGGATTAGCGTGTCTTGCTATTCGTTCTTTATTTGGCAAATATTTTGAAACAGCGGCTTGTCAAGTGCCTGACCCAGTAAAGTTACTCGGTGCGGTGACTATCTGATTATTTTCTGCCTAATCGCTTGAGGGTGTGCTCAGTTTCGTTAGAATTGTTCTTGCTGCGTACAAGGCGTGAAACGTAGCTGTCCTAGGCATTGTAATACCTTTTATCAAAGACGTATTATCGCTAGTAACTCGCTCACTCTTGTGGACCATCACGAAGCATTAAGCTTCGAATATTCGTGCGCTATCGGTGTAGTACCGTCATTCATTGTGCATACATAATGCATATATATTCAAGTGTGCGCCCATTCACTTATTCTTGACACGTTGGCGAAAGAGTGGGCGTATGTTTCCGTGCCAGTTGGGGTTGATGTGTGTAGATACTGTGCGCGAAACCTACTATGACAGGAAACGGCCGCTACTCCCTTTATTATTGTTTAACCAGCGGTACTCACTCTTACCGACGTACCGGGGCTGAAGCCCTTTCTTTGAAGGTTAGCGATACAACGTTGGCGGATGACCAAATTTACGTATCCTCTAGGAAAGCCATACATCTCGAAGTGCCGGTAACACGTACGGATAGTTGCAGCAGCGGTCCGCGAACTTGGCTACACAGATTAATTTCATTCCTCAATATACCAGTCACTATTTTTGCAGCCAACTACTGCACACGTCTTCAATCCACATGATTAAATCCAGCGTGATTGGAGCACAGCGCGTTAGCGAAACCTCATTTGCATTTCCGACAGCTGATGGCACAGAAGCAATTGAGTAGAAGCGGTAATGGTTTCGTATTCGTGCGCGGTCGCTGAGGCGACGCACGGCGCGCCGCCGAAAGCGCCATCTTGCTTCTCTAGAACAAACTGCTCCGCGAAAAGGGTCAATAAGGTGTACTTTAGTGTCTTAATCTGACGGTCATTTTATTTTCAGTATTCGTTACCAACTTGGTGTTCATAAAATTTCCGTCTGAGTAAAGCGTTCTGTGATAAACTTGTTGGATGAGGACTGTCTCTCACACTACCACCGTTTTTTGCGTGCATGTTAACGTCGCGTGTCGTTGGCACGTACGTTTTTTTTTAATTTTCTGCTGTGGGCGAAATCAGTAGCAGATGAAAGGAATACAACTCGGTGCAATGTTCAAGCTTCTGTCTCCCACATGACTAGCTACTAGGTTGGCAGCGACCGCCCACGAGTATATAGAAACCCTTCATCTCATATCATTTATATTTGAATTATTCCGACATGCCAGGCTTGCCGCTTCTTTACGTATAACCGAGTAGTTATGTATAAAAACGCTCACCGATATCTTACTGTCACCTGGCGCTCTCACGTAATTTTCGCTTTTCTTAGCTATTAAATCTGTCAAAGTACTTTTCAACATGTCAGCCTTTCAATGTATGACAAGACTCTGGTGCAAACGAATTGTTGAAGGCGTTGGTTAAAAAGAAAGAAGACAACTGCGAGGAAGTCAATTACAGAAACAGTGCCTCTGCAGTGTGAAACTGTAGGTGGTACACTTTTTGAACGTATCGTTTTTTTTTTTTTTTGGTTCCAGTAAGAGAAAACGATCCGGACAAAAGACTTTCAGGCGCAGATTATGCCGCAATACATGTTTGTTATCGGGAAACTTGTATAACGGACACTATGTTTTTCAAACACAGTAGTAAGCTTACGACACGCCGGCGATGTTCAGATTGCGGCATCGAGCTTTTCTGAGCACCTTGCTGGCGTCGGCCAGGCTGCAGCCGAATTTATTGTTCATAGTGATTCCGCAGCCCACGGTGTTGCCTTGGATGCGAAGAAGTAACCTGCAATGGAAGATAATGTAAGTGCTAGCTGTAGAACGGCCGTTGTGATTAAACGAAGCACTAATTCGATTCACCCTTAACGCATATATATTCTCTCGTCAAACCTGACTCCACCGCCCTTGAGGACGGTGGAGTCAGGTGTGACAACCGTGTTCACATTTTCTTTTACTTTTTCCGGCACAGCTGAATAACTTCCCGATCTTCGGTGATGCACGTTGTTCGTCGTGCACGTTGAGCACGGCTTGAGACGGCAAGTTTCGCCGGCAAATGGGGTCCTGCAACGGACAGGTGACCATGACCACCGCAATCAGGTGGCGCGAACGGCCGACGACCACAATGGTTACTGTATGCGGCGCAGCAGGAAAAAGATTCTGCCACGTTAAAATGCAAGAACCAACTTCTTTATTTTGCCAACGCCCAAGCGCTCGCTTCACTCGCGCCTTCGCAGACTTCGTCATCGTCGGTGCGTCGGCTCATCAGCTCTGCGACAGGGCCCCCCGCCGTATGGACGGAGTCTTGGTTAGAAGACCAGTGTACGCGCTTTCTTTTTGCTCTAGATGGCTTCGTACAGACTGCGGGGTGGATGGTGAAAACAGGAACGATGGTAGCGTCTTGAGCTTGTCTAGTGACACTGTCTCTTCTCTGGCGCTCACGCGAATTGAGAAGTGCTTATCTTGTCACTCGATGAAGTGTGGACCGGTTTATGCCGGTTGCAGAAACTTCCGAACTAAGTCTGGAAGAAAAAAGTCGCAGTTTCGCCCGAAAGGCGAAGCATCGATTGCGATAGCTAATTAGTGAACAGCTATACAAAGTAAGGATAGTAGTTTAATCGGCTGTACAAGCTTTTAAACATAGGCATACTAACTATGTTGACAAGCATGGTGTCACGCGCGCACAAGCAAACATGAACGCATCTCACTTGATGACCGCGGAAACTCCCTGTCAAAACGCTGGAGCGAATCAGCGCAGCAGGAACAGCGACCGAATTGAGCTTCGTGCCGGCGCTCGCATCAACGCGATATTCGCCGCGAAAACAGAGGGAGGGCGGACTCTGCCCCCGCCGCAGATGGCTTTCAAGATACGGCCGTGCCGGCCGGGCGGGCGCTCGCGAGCCCCCCGCCTGCCCCCGAAGCCTCCAGGCCCGGCGGGAGCGCGCGGCCGCAGTGAAGCGTGGCCCCTCCACCTGCCTACCCTCCCCCCGGAGCGTTGTGCGCGACTGGAAGATGCGCTTCCTTCCCACTTCCCGCCCTTGTGTGCGCGAGCCGCGATTGCCGGCTCACCGTCGCATGCTTTCACTGGCACATACAGCGTATGGCGGGCGGCGATGATTTTATCGTCGTGGACTTTATACGGAACCTCACGACGAGCGACGACGACGATGACGATGACGGCGGAAATTCGCCTAGGTGTCCATATAATTGCTATCGGAATAAAACGTGAGTGGTGGTTTGTAAGTCCTGAAGAGGAAATGCTTGTGCATTTATTGGTGCCGGGGCGCCACTGGACGGATTGCTTTGAAACAGTCTTGTAAGCCTTTCAGATAAGATGGAGTATCCATCTTGGTTTCCTGGTTAGGCCTTTGGCAAATGAACACAGCAGGCAGTGGTATTGACGTTCCATAAACTAGGTGTACTGCAGCACACTGAAGGGCTTCTTTAAAGGTACTTCGTATACTCAGGAGTACTATAGAGGTAAGGAGGTAAGGCGTAAATGCAGTGCTCGATGTCACTATGGGCAATTAGCGCAGCTTTGCCCATAGTGAAAACGCTCCACCAGACCATTTGCTTGAGGATGGTAGGCTGTTGGGCACTGATGGTGGATTCCTCATAGACGGGAAAGGTGATGGAAGAATGCAGATTCAAATTGTCTGCCTCGTTCAGTAACCACTTCCTCGGGAACTCCAAATCGCGAAACCCAGGTATTAACAAAAGCTTTAGCGATGGTTTCAGCTGTGATATTGCTGATTGGAGCTGCTTCTGGCAACCTGGTGAACCTTTCGACGATTGTGAGAAGGTAACTGTAGCCTTTAGAGGGAGGAAGCGGTCCGACGATATCTAGCGAACTTGGAGGAACCGGTCGCCTGGCAATAATAAGTTTTGAAGTGAGCTTCTCGTTTGACGTTGTATTTTGCTTCTCTGCCAAGGCAAACATGCCCATGCCCAATTTTTCTGGTCAGAGTTCATGCCAGACCACACGTAGCGTTCAGCGACGAGTTTCTGCGATGCTTTGATACCGGGGTGGGAAAAAGAATGAAAATGTTCGAATATCCGTCGTCGTAGTGAGAGCGGCACAAAAGGTCTTGGTGAGCCGGTCGACATGTCGCACGACATGGCTACTGTGGTGCCGGGTAGGGGGAGATCTTGAAGCTGCAAACTCCTCGAAGTCGTACGTAAACTCTGTATTTCTTCGTCGCCGATCTGTGCTGATGCAAACTGTTCTTAATCACCGGTGCAGCCTTCACTCCTTCGACGCCACTCAATGCGTCTGCCTGAATGTTCATCGCACCCTCGACGTGCTCAACTTGTATCGAAAACTCAGCAAGGTACGCCAACTGTGTGGTCTGCCTTAGCGACTAGTTCATTCCTCCAGAGCTCAGCGCAAAAGTTAGTAGTTTATGGTCGGTGAACAGCGTGAAACGACGTCCCTCTAGAAAATATCGAAAGTGTTTTACGGCGAGGTAATATGCAAGAAGTTCTCGATCAAAACCACTGCAGCGCGTCTCAGGGCCCGACAGATTCGAGAAATATTCGAGGGGCTTGCAATCGCCATCACTGAACTGCTGAAGAACTGCTCCAACAGCCACACCAGAAGCGCCCACCATAAGAATGATGGGGCCCTTGAGCTTTGCATGGGTTATGAGAGTTACTTCGGCTAGTTTGACATTTATGGCTACGAAAGCTTTTTATGCCGCGTCTGTTCAGACTGGAGTTGATGCCGCTAATTTTGTGTGAGCCAGTAGGTCTTCCAGTGGTTTAAGTGTTGTGGCACAAGAAGGTGACTAACGTTGCACGCTGGGTTTGTTGGTATGACATGATGGAGGCAAAAGGCGTAGCGCATCAGACAAAGGACACAAGAGGAAGAAAACGTGTGTGTTGCCTGTGTTCTTCCTCTTGTGTCCTGTGTCTGATGCGCTACGCCTTTTGCCTCCATCACAAGAAGGGATGAAACGCCTATAGGAATTTACTAAATTGAGAAAGCGTCGGAGTTGTCGCATTGAGTTTGGACGAGGGTAATTTGTAATGACTTGGACCTTGGCAGGGAGAGGTTTGATGTCGCTATTTACAATATGACCAAGAAACTCCACGGATGGCACACCAAACTGGCATTTGTCCGAGTTGATAACTAGACCGTGTTCTTGAAGTCGGTTGAAGAGCCACCGAAGGTGTTCACGATGAGCTTCTTGTGGTGAGCTGCCAACCACAATGTCGTCGATGTAAGCGAATACAAATAGTAGCCCACGGACGACAACGCCAATAAATCGTTGGAATATTTGCGCAGCGTTCTTGAGGCCAAACGGCAGTCGGAGAACTTCAAACAATCCAAAAGAAGTTGTAAGGGCGGTTTTGGCAATATCTTCCTTGGCCATAGGTATCTGATGATATGCCTTTGCTAGATCAATTTTGGCAAAGATATTCGCTCCGCGGAGACTGGCAGTGAAGTCCTGAATGTTTGGCAGTGTGAATCTATCAGGGACTGATGCTGCGTTCAGGATACGATAGTCTAAGCATGTACGCCAATCGCCGGTTTTCTTTGGTACCATATGAAGAGGCGATGACCACACGCTACATGATGGACGAGCAATACCAATCTGCAGCATATATTCGAACTCATTTTTGGTTATGGGTAACTTCTCTGGTGCCAGGCGATGGGGTGATGCATGACACGGCGGGCCTCGAGTGATGATGTGATGTTCGACGTTATGGCATACAGGTTTAGTCCAGTCAGGTGAAGCAGAAAGGGATGGAAATTCGCCAAGTAATGTGGCGTAGGGCTCTGAAACAACGTGCCGCACCGTGAACGCGAGTAGTGCTATAGGGTGGAAACCTTGCTAGGCACTTTTCATGCAGTTGTAGAATCTCGTATCTCTTTCATTGCCATTTCGACTAGGAGGCCGTAGTTCCCAAGAACATCGGCACCTAGTATTGCCTGACTGAGAGAAGACGCCAGAAAAACCCACCAGAATGCCCTTCTAAGCGTGACGGACCTGCCGCAGTAGACGTCAATTTTGCTGCCGTTCGCGGCTTGCAGTTGCATGATTGGCCTGCAGTTTCTGTCTATGCCACTGGCGGGCAGCACGCTCACCTCTGCTCCGTCTGAGGAATTGCAGTCCGATGATGGAGTCTCGAACGAAGAACAGGCTACTGACAGACAGGCGGGAGTCACTCGTCGCCGTTAGTGGTTCCCGATGTCGTTTCCCGGCCAACCACATGGTCGTGCGCAACGCAGCGCGGACTGTCAAAAGCGGCGGTGATGACTCCGAGGAGTGTCCAACTCGAGAAGGACAGCGGGAGGGCCCTGGTGAATGATGTGGAGATCGCCCGAAGCATCTTCTCTCTCCGAAGTGTCTCACTGATGTGTCGTCGTTCCTTACGGTGAGGTTGCTTGCCACAAGATCTGTGAGCCGCTGGATGTCGGCTCGAATATCAGCGATGTCATCTTGCCTTGGAGAGGTAGGTTTCGGAGTGGTAATTCGGTTGGCGGGAAATGCCACTGCCAAGAGGTAGTAGTAGTAGTAGTAGTAGAAAACTTTATTTATTGTTTTGTAATGAAGTCGCAGAGGGTGGAGCCCTCAGTCCAGGGCCCCATTTGCTGCTGCTATCCGGCTGGCCCGGTCGATCAGGTATCGCTGGTCGTCCAAGGCTGTGCTGGAAAGAGCGGCTTCCCACTGGGATGGAGAAGCGTTTTGGGTATTCTAGGTAGGCCGTGTGGTTTGGAGCTTTCCCACGTAGAATGGTAGAGGTTTGGGTGTCCTCCACAGAAAGATCATTTGTCGGGGTACTGGGTAAGGTAAAAAGTGTGACGGAGAGCAAGTCTAGGGAACGTATTAGTTTGGAGCTGGCGCCAAGCGGCTGCATCTGCATGGTTTAGTTTCACGTGTGGTGGAGGAAATGTTCTACGGGATAGTCTGTGGTGTTGTAGTATATGCGTCTATGTGAGCGGTATCGTTTCCACCTTGTCTGGGTTGGACTGGCCTTCCACCAGCGCCTGGAGGGTGAGGCCTCGGCCCGACGCATGAACGCGCTCATTGCCAGGGAGAGACGCATGCCCAGGTATCCAGACTAGGTGAACTAGTGGGATATGTTACTTCTTGTGTAGTATTTTGTGATCCATTGGGGAAATCCGCCCTTGTGCGTAGTGAGCAACTCCTCGCGAACAATCTGCCGTATTGTTGATGGAAGGTCAACACACGAGCTCGGCTCTAAACTTGCCACCGTTGTGACATTAGCCGGGCGACCAAACTTCGGTATTATTCGTCGCATCTTCAGCGTCTCAAAGGTCCTGCAGTGGCGAATAACGTCAGACACGGAATCTAAGCTTTCTTTCCCGATCAAATAATTGTAGACGTCTTCGGCTACTCCTTTCAACAAATGTCCAACTTTGTCATCTTCAGACATTTGAGAGTTGACTATCTTACACAGTTTTAGCAATTCTTCAATATAAGTCGTACAGGTTTTGCCGGGAACCTCAGCCCTTTGCGAAAGCGTCTGTTCAGCGCGTTTCTTTTTTGCACTAGAGTCTCCAAAACACGCTCTGAGCTCCTCGACGAAAAGCTCCCATGAAGTGAGCGTGTCTTCGTGATTCTCATACCAGACGAGCGCTGTGTCGGTAAGGGAAAACACAACATTGGACAAATTTGCGGTCGAGTTCCAACCATTAGACCGGCTCACCCTTCGGTAGTTCGTGAGCCACTCGTCGACATCTTCTCCGGCTTTTCCTCCGAAAGTCAGTGGCACCCGGTAGTATTGGCACGGAACGCCAGGTGCTGGCCTTGAAGCCGCGTCAGAGCCGTCGGGAGTCTGGCAGACGTATTCAGGCATGTCAGGTGAGGGTGGCGGAAGTCGGGCAAGTCGACAGTGTTGTAGCAGCGTAGGCTCCGTGGTTACGAGGTGTACCCAGCACCTCCACCAATTTGTTACAAGCACGGGGAAAAGGGGTTTATTTAGGTGTGCGAGAGCAGGAACAGCAGGCTACGAACAGCAGGAATGGCCGCTGCACAGTCGCCGTTTGTCTCTTCATTTCTCCTCTTGATCCGTACGTCCCTTTTACGCGCTTGGATGCAACAATATTACAAGAAGGGCTCCATGATATTGGAGCCGTCTACATGCTAACATCTTTGCATGTTGTAGCGTTTACATCTCCGAGCGTTCTCTACATGGTCGAGCGTCCTCACAACACTCCACCTCTCCTTTTTTATCCCTTCCGTTTCCCTCTTTCACACGACGAGGGAATGCACTTTATTTCATCTTAGCCAATGGCCACCTCCGTAGCGGTCAGTTCGCGGAAGTCACCATTTCCAGTCAAGAGTCGCCTTTCCGTAGCGGTCAGTTCGCGGAAGCCACCATTTCCAGCCAAGAGTCGCCTTTCCGTAGCGGTCAGTTCGCGGAAGCCACCATTTCCAGCCAAGAGTCGCCTTTCCGTAGCGGTCAGTTCGCGGAAGCCACCATTTCCAGCCAAGAGTCGCCTTTCCGTAGCGGTGTCAGTTCGCGGAAGCCACCATTTCCAGTCAAGAGTCGCCTTTCCGTAGCGGTCAGTTCGCGGAAGCCACCATTTCCAGCCAAGAGTCGCCTTTCCGTAGCGGTCAGTTCGCGGAAGCCACCATTTCCAGGGAGGGCGGCTGTTGTCTTGAAAGGGCTCCAGGTTGGCGCGTCACAGCCAGCGCCGGGCCTCGTCGTAGTTCGGGCGGCGCTGGTAATCCACGGAAACGCACCAAAGGGCGACGTTGCCGTTTAGCGACGCATGAGGCAGCCTGGAGACTAACTGCTCATCCATCCGTCCCAGGTGACACTTCCCGGCCGCGAGAACCGACAAGCGTGAAGAGCACTTGATAGCTTCCCCGTCTGTCGATGAGGCCTCCTTTGTCCCGAAGGACCGCCAGACACAACACTGAGGAGTTGCGATGGACGGCGATCGCCAAGCTCGGCTGACATTAGCAGTAGTTGCAGTCGCTTCAGTTTGGAAATCGCCGTGAGCTCGAGGATGGCCTTCTTCAGCATGTCGTACGGTGTCTGGCTTGATGGCGCAGTTAGGATGTAGCGCACTTCGACGGCAAGGTCATTGCGATGACCTTGCCCTGCATGCCCATGGCGCCCTGCCCATGGGCAGGGCGCCGAGTAGGCAGCCATACCTTGCTTGCTGTGAAGTAACGTTAGAGACTTGAAAACGGGCCTCTACTTGAATAAACTAAATGTCCGGTTGATCAGGCCAGAACGGAGGTAGTCATACTGCGTAGTGATTCATCGATGGGGTCGGGGACTCGGTTGAGTCAGTGCTTGGTAGCGGCCCGATGGAAACTTCTGGAACGTTGTGCTCCATGGTCCGGAATCACCACTGTGGCGGAGCAGGAAAAAAGATGCTGCCGTGTTGATATGCAAGAACCAACTACTTTATTTTTCCAACGCCAACGCGGTCGCTCCGCTCGTGCTTTCGCGGACTTCGTAGTCGCCAATGCGTCGGCACATCGGCGCTGCGACAAGCACATAACAGCTGTCACTGTTAAGGAGTGCTGGAGAGACCACTGAATGCCACTGCTGCAGCACAGGATGGCAGCGATTGAAAGCGTTTTCGAAACCCCCTACGTTTTGACCTGGTATGAGGGGCTAATGCCGCGTCCCGCTGCATTCGGCTGCGCACCTTGCTGACTTGAACGGAGTGCTCTACAGATTTCTTTTGTTGACAAAGCAATAATATCCCGAACGTGAACATCAGCACAATCAACGGCGTATAGAACGCCGTTTGCGGAGTGCATGGTACTTTGTATCAAACATGCGGCGAAAAGGTTTGCGTATGCGTTTCAGTTTCCACGTTACAGATATAATATGCGCTCGAGCTGCGTGCAGTAGCAGCACTGGAAAAGTTTCATATTAGTGCTAAACGTTTTCGCGCGGCGTAGGTGGTCTGATAAAGTTTCGGCTGGCTTCCTTAGCAAGCATTCAGTTCTATTTTAAGTAGACTCGTATATACCTGGCATTCTTGTCCCTGATTTTGTCGAGTTCGTCAGTGGAGTCGAACGTCATGAGAGTGACGTTGTTCCGCTTGGCGTAGTCGAGGTCTTCTACGCTCTTGATGGGATTGGCAAAAACAATTCGTTCCGGAGACACGCCGAGCTGCATGACGATCTCGATCTCGACCTGCATGCGTGACGTAGTTGATCAACAAACTGATTCTTTTTCTACATTTTAGAAACGAAAGGTACTTTAATTCATTAGCGTTATTATTGACATTGCTCACAACATAAATTGTCAAGCGCGCGACATGCCATAAGTACACCATTTTGGTAAAATATGATCCCCTATAAACTATAGTTTAATTTCTTTGTTCTGTGTGGGAAGACTTGCCTTGTATAAAGGCTCGAACAGGCTAATTTTCATATCAGACTGCGAAACACGGCCGTTGATGGCAGTGGACAATGCTGCTTTACGAATATAAATGCAGCGGTTCACGCAATTCGCTACTGCACGTCGAAAAAGTAACGCAGTATGAACGAGAGCAACAGAATGTTCGAAATCAAGATTTTTAAATTTACAAATGTTCATAATTATAGGCCACGCTTACTTATACGAAAACTACAGCGCAAGCAAGGTGAATGCACATAGGCCGCGAAGGTTGGAACGAAAAGTGGTCCAGAACTATTTGTCAGTGACATCAACAAGCGAACTGCGATTGAAGCTTAACTGGAAGAAGGAACAGCTTGATTTCGTTGAGTTGGTTCACTTTGAAAGTGTATTGCAGCACAGACAAACAAGGAAGAGGGAGGGACAAGCAACAAGGCAGAAATAAATTATTTTATAAAGTAAGTCACAATGCGTCTGATATAATAGAGTTACGGGAAGACATCGTCTTGCAATGCTTCTGAGGTGCCATAGGAACATCGTTTCCTCAGGGTGTCCACTTTTGTACTCTGTCATTACAGGTGATTAAAGGGCACCGAATTGGAAGTTGAAGGCAGAATAAATGGCGTAAGTTATTCCAAGGAAAATTAGGCGGATGTGCTTGTTTGATGTGCTTGTTTGCAGGGACGTGTTTGGACGAGAATGAGGTGATAGAAGGCTCGTATGAGGAAAATGCTGCACCGGGCGGACTATAGAGCCAGCAACAAAACAAGCGCAACACTTCCGCCACTAAAAATTCGCGGCCCGTATTCACAAAATAAGTTCTTAATGCTAGAACTTTTCTTAGGAGTAGATGCCAGTCAATTGTAGGGCATACAATTAGCGAAAGTGCCCGACCAACAGCAATGATGTGCTTGGCGCAATAATAGTGCGGCCGTCGCTGGGAGTGCCAGGTGTCATACCTTGCAGTTCGACAGTTTTATCAGCCTACAGCTGAAATGCTGACGGATAAAGACTGGCGAGAACACCTGTCAACCCTGATTACATCAAAGCGCGATGGGGTGTCGGTGTACTGCTGGGCGCTTGACACGTTTTAGCCGGAAACTTTGCGAGCGAGAAAGCATCACGCAAGTGATGTATGCACGCTTGTCAACATGGAACCGAAAGTGAGAGAGAGACACCGTCCTAGTTTATCTGTTCATGTTCGTGTTACAGTTCTTGCTGTATAGTACACTCGTCTGGCATGGGTAGCGGTGGAACGAATGTCTGAAAACTGAAATATTGGCCTCCGGACCTCGGTTGTTCTTCATCTACTACACCAGGGAATTTAGGCCAGGGTCTAAGATATAAGTGGTCGAATTAAAATGTAAACATTGAGCCCACGACCGACATTCGTATTAGTGGGTGAGATGAGTCCTCGTGGAAAAGGGATTCTTCAGATTTCGTTTATGACAGTACATTTTCAAACAGGTGCGTCGCGTCCACTGCCTGTTGTGTACGCTTGAAATCAGAGAATAAAGGCTGATATTCGAAGCTCATTCCGTTACTTTAGAGCGAACGTGTCCTTTACGACAACGTAACGGGTTCTCGTTTTTGATCGTGGTATAAATTATACAGCGAGTTTCACAGCAGGTCAGGTTTGTGTGCGTAAGCCTCGCTTGACAACAGGAACGTTGACGTAAAGAACTCGGCTGGAATCACGCTGAGAATTTTCTGAATCTGAACCTGGTGATGAACGCATTGAGATGTTATTGTGCGCAGCCGTCGGGGCATCTATGCGCCAAAATGAACGACTGTACATGGCTCTACTTGTCACAGGTGGATTCCGATTGCTGCGAACCAAAGGACATGAAAATTGCACCGCTCTCTTGAAAGACTACACTGTTGGACGTTTGACTCTTTCCGACATCAGAATATATGCGTTGCGTGCACTGTGCAGTACGGTGCACTTCTACCTAAATTCAAAATACTGATAGTGTTTCTGCCGCTAAGCACGACGTAGCGCGTTCAATTTCCGGTCATGGCGAACGTGTTCCGATGTAGACAGTATGCAAAAACGCTGGGGGGGGGGAGGGAAGGGGGGGGGGGGCGTCTAGATTTAGGGGCCGTATTCTGAAACGTTCCACTTCGGCGCGCCTCGGCGAAAGTCGCGTTCAATAAGTCAACCGGCTGCTTACCCGTGACGTCAGCATGCACTAACAACACGCGCTCTCGAACGCTTCGCAAAACACACGAGAGGGCGCACCGTGCGAGTGCAGAGCGGTTCGGGTGTGTTGTTTTCGAATGTATCGGCCGCAGTACGACACATGCATGTTCGTTTATTCAATACATGTCGGGAGCACGCACTGACACCGTGACGTCAAAATGACGTACACCGGAACTACTAGGTGGCACGACTTCTTTTCCGGTTTTGCTCAACCAGCCAATCAGCGCGCGCCTGAAAGCGAAAAACGAAATTTCGCCCAAATGGAACGTTTCAGAATACGGCCCTAGATGCATCAAAAAATATCACACTGCCCTCAACATCCTGCACTGCCCTCAACAGACTACAGAGAAGTGACGCTGATCGCCCAGTTGTGTGTAGCATCATTGAGTCTGCCAGCAGAGTTACATCTCGTGGAGCATCCCTCGTTGACCTTCGCACGTAGGTATCGCCGGAAGCCAAGAGGTTGATTAACTCGCTTCCTCTAGTGCTCACAATGAATGTGACTGTCCGGAAATTTTATGCAGGCTTGACGATACGCTTTTGTTGATTCGAAGATACCTCCTCAAGCAGCACCCAGACCAGGGTGTTACTAAAGGATCGATCCTCCATGTGTTCGTGGTCGAGGCTTGCCTCGTTGTGCTAGAGGTCTATTTCTCAAGTTAAGGGTCAGCTGTGTCCTGGTGTCTGAACGTTTATACCGGCAAGGACGTGTAGACACCCCGGCGTGTGCTTCTTGTGGTTCCTGCGAGACACTTGAGCACCTTATCTTAGAGTGCCCTGCTTTCCTTTCGCAGCGCACGTCGCTACTAAGGGACTATAGCCTACGTGGCCTGCAGTGTACGACCCTTGATCATTGTTGGTATCCGAGTGGCTGTGCTTCTCGAAGCGACCAGGCTCATCGCACCCTGCTTACATTTCTACTAGAAGCTGGCTTGACTTCCCGTTTGTGAGAGACTTTGCAAGGGACGAAATATTTTTGCTAACTTTGTTTTTGTATATTTACATCCTTCTTTAATTAGTGCCACCCGCGTGTGTTTCTGTTCCTGTATGTTTCTCTACCTCCTTGCTCACTGTATGCCTTGCTGTACTTTCGTTATTGTGCCCTGTAATCTTGCTGTTTATTTTTTCTTTACTTCCCTTCACCTTAATTTCAACTTACTTTTCTATCCTCTCATTCCTAAAGAGTAGGCAGGCTTTGTGCCCCTCTAGGTAGCAGTTGCCAGCCTGCTCATTCGCTGTTTCCCTCATTGTGTGTGTGTGTTTTCATATCAAATACTACTACTACTACTACTACTACTACTACTACTACTACTACTACTACTACTACTACTACTACTACTACTACTACTACTACTACTACTACCACTACTACTACTACTACTACTACTACTACTACTACTACTACTACTAATAATAATAATAATAATCACAGTTCCGAAGGAATACGAGTACTGATGATTTGCTGGTATTTGTTTTGGTCGGGACAAATTGGGCACTGCGGTGTTTGCTCAGCAAACTTTCCAATAGCAACATTAGGGGCTGACTTCACGAGACGTTTTGTTCATAAACGCTCTTGGCCATTGGCCGTCTGCCCTCGCTAACAATATGTCTAACACCCCGATTGACTGGAATATGTTTTTAAGATTAATTTTAATGTAATAACATTTTATGCATACGGGCTCGCTACCTGGCTTCCCGGAAAGTAGATGACGTGTTGGAAATGTCTTGCAGCTAAAACTGCAGTCACGTATCGTTTCCTGTAAGATACGCTACCAAACGGCGACACGGCCTCGTATAGAGGGTGAGTGAAGTCAGTGAGCCACGCACTGAATGAAAGGACAGCTTGTGCAGAACTGCAGTACGTGCCTTGTTGGAACAGTCGAAGTTGACTCCCAGAGAGCTGAGCGTACGCAGAACTACCAGGTCTGTGCAGCACTTGACGGCTGAAAGTGACCAACAGTGCATGGCATTATGTCTTAACACGGTAAGCACTTGTGGCTCGTTCTATTCTTTCTGTGTTGTTGATAAAATCCTCGCTAGTGATGTTTTTGTATTCGTATTCTTAGAAAGATGACGGCAATTGAAGTCAGCCTTTTCTTTCAACGATACGAATTGGGGAGAAGATATAACAAGGTAAACAGCATTCTGCAGCGTTAGTTATCGACTTAGTTTAACTTTAAGCTTACACACTGTGCAGACACTCATTTTATTAGACTTTGCCTAAATGTTTGCTTCCCAGTAATCATCATCGCAAGCAATATGACATCCGAAACCATAATAGGCGGCTCTATTGGTCCATCATTTCACCGCTGTGCCTCTCATTTCCGTATTATTACTTTGTTGTCCAAAAATAGATTAATTCAGGTTTGCAAATAGGACTCAAGCCAACATGCATTTATCTGTATGCATGTGTAACTGCCGGGAATTCTGTGTGTGGGACATGCAATGAGCTTTCTGTTGCAGTGCCAAAATATGCCTGTGCTACGGAGGACCGCTGAAGGAGTGCTTCCAAAACACAGACGTACCGGGTTCAAGCAGCAAGGGGAGAACCGTTTTTTTTGCGAATTGTGTTTCGTGTACATGTTTTTTGCGCACACTAAATAATCTCTCCTATTCTTACAGTGCTATCACACGAAAGTCAATGTACTCACGGCTTCATGAAGCCTGAATCCGCGAGCACTCCGAACCTCCTTGCCCAAACCGGTTCAGTGCAACGTGCTCTGCTATAAACGCTTCAAAAGTACAGGGCATCACCAATTGCGCAAAGAAGAAGCTTCTTCGGGTCAGGTAGCTCCACTTCCATAGAAAAGTGTGGTCCCTAATGTAAGCAGTCACGAGGGCGTCCAGAATGGCTTCATGAGAACCATTTTCATAAGCGCCCTTCACGTCTAAAAATACCGCTACAGAGTGACATTTGACTGGTTTATGTCGCTGAATCGAAGATACAAGGTCGACGACGTTGTCGACCAACGAACGGCCACGTCGAAAGCATGTCATCGCGCCTGGATAAATACAAGAAACCACTCAAGGCGCGTGAGGATAATCCTTTCCTTTAACTTGCCAACACAGCTGGCGACAGAAATAGGCCGGTGTATGATGTTAGTTCGAGCGGCGACTTTAATTTCTTTAGGGTTGGGACAAGACGGGCATGCTTCCATTCAGAGGGAACAAAGCCGTCGCTCCCCGAGGCGTTGAGATGGTGTAGCAGGATCTCTCGTGCTTCATGGTCAAGGTGGCGAAATGCGGTGTACCTTACATCGTCGAGCCCGGGGGATAAACGCCGGCAACTTGCCAGAGCAGCCTTCCTCCATAAAAAGAGGTTCGTTGATTGCAGAATCTTGCATGAAGGGGACCTCGCACAATTCCGGATAATTTAGTAACACTATTTTACCTGCGATGAACTCACAAAAGTCTTCAACAGCCACTTCTCGACGTCTTTGGTGGAGAGCTAGCTCCCTAAAAAGATAGCATTGCTGGGGAGAAGCGCGAAGGACCTGGAGAGCTCTGCATATGTGCGAGAGCGATTTGCGGGGGTCCAGCGAGTTACAGGATTATTTCTATCGTTCGTGTTCTGATTCGTCCATGCGACGACGTATTTTCTTCTGCGTACGCCTGACCTCTCTAAGGTTGAGAAGTTACTTCGCGCGTCTGAATCTCTTCTCGGCGCGCCGATGCACTAGCACGGGATCTTTATATTTTAATGTCACAGTCCGTGCGAGTAGCTAACCACGAGAATGCACTGAGCCCGAAATCAAAGCTCTATGTTACGTGCAAAGCCGCCCTTGAATTCGGTTTCCATAAAGGTTTGAAATCATCATCATCATCATCATAATCAGCTTATATTTATGTCCACTGCAGGACGAAGGCCAGAGGTTTGAAATACTGACAGTTGAATTCGTCTAGGGGTCGTATGTATTACCGCTTGGAGCGTTGTTAGCAAGAGGGAATATCTGCACTTCTACGGCGTTGTAAGTCAGTAAACCAGCGGACGCCCGAGGTAAGGTATTGTAACACCAAAGACAGATCTATTCAGCTGCTCTTCGACGATCCTCTCAATTATGTCGGGCTGCCATCATTCAAGAGGCAGAGGTTGTCTTCAGAGGCAAAATCTATTGAGTCATGCCTCTTCAATCGGCTTTTGTACTTCCCCAAAGTGGGTGATGAGCATTGAAATCTCCTGTGATTATCCAGGGGCCGGAGGTCGTTGTCAGGAGATTTGCAAACCTTTCACAATCTGAACGACTTGATGGGTAAATGTAGCGGGTGAAGAGTGCAATGAATAGACTCTTCTTCTCTACGCTAAGGCCCAAATACTGGTTGTCGTCATGGGTAGGCATGGCCTGGGCCACGTAGGTGAGCTCCCTTCTAACATAAACGAGGACCTTGCTACTTTTGTCACACGTGGCGGAAACAAAAGCTTCGTATCCTGATAATCTGAAGATATTTGACACGTTTGGTTCACAGATGGCCAGAATAGGGAACCGATGAACATTAAGAATTTGACGAGCAGCGGAAATGCGTTACTGGAGGCCTCACGAATCCCACTGAATAATTGAGGTATTCTTAACTTTTACAGGAAAAAGACCATTGTACAGAAGTAGGCGAGCCATGTTACTAATGCTTTCAAGCACAGGAGCGAGAGCATCCAGCACTTGCAAAGCACACAGAGAAGTCGAAGTCTCCATGCTATCCAGAAGTGTGCGGATCGCAGTCATCATTGTCTTTAGCATATGAACCAGCTGAACATCTGTTCAGGTAACTTGTCATCAGTAGGAGATAGGCTTGATGTTGGCGATGTATGCTGCTGAGGCTCAGCCAGGGGGGCTTGCATTAGGCATTGTAGGCCAGGCAGCAACGAAAACCCTTTTCTGGGCTTTTTTGTCATGCAAAATATTGCATCTGGTCTCGCTCAAAAACTGCTGTTTCAGAATACGAGGTGGTGACGCCTCTGGGCTAGATTGGCACTGTGAGGAGACTTTCGTGATTTTGGAGGATCGTCGGCGGCGTGATCGTCGTTTTTTCACGGAATCAGAGGCTTCCTGGTATGTGGAGCCTTTTCTTACCGTATGATTGTGGATACTCAACGCCTGCTTGATTCGGGGAAAATTTCTGGATGTGGCTCCATGCGATCCTTGGCAGTTCCTGCACTTAAACACAGTTGCTTGGCAGGATTACGTGGTGTGGGACTCAGCGCAGCGTGCACACACGACTGCGTTATTGCAAACGCATCTTGCGTGACCCAAGAGAAAACACTTGTGACATTGCAGAGTTGTGGGAATTAATGGTTTTGCGGGGTGATGAAAGTGGTCCACCTTGACATTATGTGGTATGTTGTCGCCCTTAAAGACAATCTTCACGCACCATGTAGTGCCAATGAGAGAAACCTTCATGATGGTAGCCTCAGGAGTGGCTTTCTTACTAGGCTAGATAAGTCTTCATTCGGTTTTGCAACATCTACGTTGTAGATGACGCCATATGCTGTATTCTTGCCGACTGGAATGCGGGCACTTTGATCCCGTTCAAATCGGTCACTGTACACAAGGTGTCAAATGCGGTCGAATGCAAGACATCTGCGACAAGGATGTCCTTGCGATTTTTAATTCTTATATTAGTTATTTCATTCAATTAGTACCAATCTTTCAAAAAAGGCGGAGACAGCTTGCCTATTCAGATGCCGCAGTTTGTCTGAGGGAATCACGGGCATGAAGACTATGGCGGGTGCCCGGGGCAATTCGTGTTCTGCACTGTAGATGTACTAGTAGGTGACGACGCCCTGAGGCTCATCCGCTTCGCGTTGTGGCTTAGCATGGATTTGAAGCTTTCCTCAGAGTATTCTCTGCTCGCCGAGTAGAGTTCCGCGCTGTCACTGGCGGTGTCACTCAATCGACTGTTTCGCTTCTGCAATGGTGCCACCGAACGCGAAGCCAAGTGTGGACAAAATCGCGCAGTGTCCACTTCCACTACTGCCGGCGGCGGACCGAGAGGGCGGACCCCCAGTTAGACACAGAAAAAACAGAAAGCCTGCAGCATGTTCTGAAGCGCGAGAGCTTGTATGGTACTGGAAAGGCAAGTTTGCTTGCACGCTTGTTTTATTTATTTATTTATTTATTTATTTATTTATTTATTTATTTATTTATTTATTTATTTATTTATTTATTTATTTATTTATTTATTTATTTAAAGCTACCTTACAGGCCACTAGTCGCATTGTGTAAGGGGAGAAAGTACAATAAAAATTATTACTTATACAATGGCTAGAATACCTATACAAAAAATATAGGGTAAGAAATGTGCTAATATAGTAATACAGTGTTAAAATATGACCTAGGAAAAAAAACCGAACGCTTTGGACGCGGCAGCTCATTTGACAATGAAATGTCACACAGTAAAACATAGTCAACATAATTACAGCAGAATTACTGCAGAATATTAGTAGGTAGGCCTCGCAAGCTTGAGTTGTGTACAACTTAATGCTTCCTGAAACACTCACCAAAGAAAGGCGTCACATTTGGCATTTCGCTTCTCCATAAGTTCACTTTGTACTCCAGATCCCTCACATCACAGACGAAGAAGGCATCGCCGGTAACCTGAATCAGCCAGGAGATGGTGTGAGCGGTAGAAGACGAACACTGGCAAACAGAAATGTTTAACGCTTAAGAGTCGCATGCTCTGCACGCGCTGCATATACCATGCTTGCGCATGAGCTAACCAGTTTTTCTGTTTGCTCCGTAAGCTCCCTCATATTTTCGCCAACAAATTTAACTTAAGGTCAAATTGAAACTGCTTGGGATAGTTCAACAAGATTTAACTTAGCATATGTTTCCATGTGTAAAAAGCAGCAGGCCGCCACCGCTGCCGCGGTGATGATGATGATGATTTATTGGCATCCCCTTTGAAACGGGGCGGCGACAAATAGTCACCTAGCCTGCTTGATTTAATCAGGTATACTATACATGTTCTTTATCTAGCATTTTTGTATACCTCTCATTATTTTTATTTTTCAAAAATTTTCCTTGTACCGCTGCCTATGATTTTAAGAGATTAGGTCGTATCCATCTTCTCCCTGCTTTTTTCCACCAGTACTCTAATCGTCTCTTGCTGATCTCTACGGCTGATCTGTTTGTTTCCTTCCACTTTAAACCCAAGCGCTTCTGGGAATTGCACGTTACCTACGGTTCTCGCTGGGTGGATCCCGTCGCATTCCATTAGGATGTGCTGAGTGGTCTCTGGATCTTTACTGCAGCATACACATGTCTCATCTAGTTCCGAATATTTTTCCGATATGTTTTCGTCCTTAGGCAACCGGCTCGAGCCTCAAATAGCAAGGCACTGCCCTTTGTGTTATCGTACAGATTTTCCCTTCTAATTTCTTTCTTCTCATTCTTGTGAATCTCCATTGTCCTTTTCGTTTCCATTCTTTGCATCCAATTCACGGTCTCTATTTTTCTCACTCCGTGGATGCGCGGAGGCGAGCGCCATCTGGTGGTGGTACAAGGAACCCAGTGGCGGTGACGTCGTGCGCGTCCTCCGCTGTGATTGGTTGGCCTATTCGGCAAGAGAGCAGCCCCACAGCATCCACAGTCACGAAAACCCGGCGAAGTTCGCAAAGAAAAGCTTCGTCGTGCTCTCACTTAAAGGAAATAAGCGCACAAAGCTTAGTTTGTTTCTAGCCTGATTAAAACCGAAAATGTCGTAGGTTTATTTTGTACGTGGGGGTGAGCTTACATGTCCCCAGCACCCTTTATTGTGCCCGCGCTTATTCGTGTTGATGGCGTTTTATATGGCAAGCGAAGTAGTACCCAATACATTGTACATATTCGTCATAGTTTAAGGCTCAGGAGTGCATGAAAACTAAATTTGCTTGTATTTTATTCGGGGCGTACTTGTACCCAAGTTGGCACAAGAACGTTGGAACTAATAAATTCCTTTTTTGTCGGGAATTCGGTAATTTTGATATACCTAAGTAGACAGGTGATTCTGTCAAAATGTTTACCTTCCCGTAGCAATCCGGCTTCAACCTCACTTTTGCACCAATAGGTACTGGACAACACGCCATGTCAGAAGAAGTTAGAAACAAAATGTTAACATATAAGTTATTGATCCTTAAATTAGACATAATCGCTTATTTTTATTTGCTTTGGCAAATTTCCAGTTTCATTTGCTGTTTTAATTTATGTCCAGCAGAAATGTGTGCCACTTTACGCAGGCGGTATCCTGTCCTGCTCGCGACACCATCTTGTGAGCACCGTTCAGTAGCAGCGGCCGCGTTGCTTGCTCACTTATGGTTTAAAAATGAAGCAAGACAAGCAAGCAATCAGGCAAGCGCGAAGGTTGTCCGCACTTGTAAGTTTTCAGAAAACTACATTATCCCGTTATACAGTGTGTTAATTTTTAAGTTTTACGGAATTTTTAGAAATCGCCTGTCGCAGGTTGCATAATTCTCATCATTGAGCTGGGCTATTCGATGAGGCGGACATTAGTAGCACGAGAAATCGACACACATATTCAACTAATGAACAAAAACTCACTAATTAACTTCTTAGTTAATTACTTTACGACACATATTGCAATTTACGAATTGTAGCCGGTGAGATTGCCAGGCGTATTCACTTGGAATGAATTTTCAGAATGACGCATGGAATTTCCCGTTGCGAATTTCCTGTTGACGTATGTCACACAGCGTATGTCACAGAGCGTGTCTAAATATTTAAATAGACTAAGCTACATATTCAAAATGGAAAGCTCGTTTTATTTTCGCATATTTCTTATTTCCTTTCGCGGACCCAAATCTTCCAGCCGTTTTATACTATAGTCTCCACCTTTTGAGCGCTCATCTATTTATCCAAATCGCCATTTATTGCGAATGACTAATCGCAGAGGCCATCACTTAAAAAGATACGAACGAAATCTATTATAGACGCGTAGTCCTACACCCCACGTGCGTGGGATTGTCTATTTTCGCGGCAAAATACCCGTTCCAATTTGAGTGTCTGAAGTTTGAAGTAGGGGAACCTATGACTGTCGGTCCAAATTTAGAAGCATATTCGCGCACAGGAAACCATTTGAACAGAAACTACGGTGTCGATTGGAATATTGCAGGAGTCTTGTGCGAATTTCAATTTTTGGTTCGAAGGGAAATCGAAGCGAATACTGGTTAATGTAGAATAATTTCAAAGTGAATAGTTTGAATGGTTGTGGGATATGCATACAACCTTTCGAAATGGGAGATGGAGGTTGTTTCATACAGAAATTCACTTAAGGTTTTTGACATGTTTACTATGAAACCACTGGTCACACTGCTGTCTTTTCGTTAACGGTGCCTTTTGTTGTAGGTTGCTCATGGCGGCTCAAACAGCTGTATGTGCCAGTCAAAAACATCTGCTCGGTGGTTATATTCGCCAACTGACTCCACAGCGGCGGATATCATAAACTAGCGGATTTTTAACCTCTGGCGCATATGTACGTTTATATTACGGGCCGTATAGTACTTACGCATATACGCATATAAAAGTGCTGCAGCCACAGCTGCAGCACTTCCACATGCACTAAGTCCAGGCCCTCATGCACTAAAGCCCTCAAACCATTAATTAGTAGAGAGGAGCTGTGGGAGACTGCCCTGCGCAGCTCCGATCCCACCCTACAGGAATGAGTCCTGAGGTGGGTTGAGGAGGTAGCGGAGGCCTACCACGACTGGTAGGCGGACGTCTGGCAACATAAGGTGCTGAGTCTGGCGCACACAGACCTCCTTCTCTCCCCCGGCTCCTCCCCTTTCATAAAAAGGGAAATAAAAATTTATTCATTCATTCATTCTTGACCTCTTCCTCCATTCTGTGTCCACGCTGTTCAGGTACAGATACTTGTGCACTTTAGCCGCTCATTTATTTTCATCCAAGTTCCAGTCTTTCTTCAAAACTAATATTGCTCTGCGCTTCTCGGACTTCAAAAGGGGCCCAACCCATGTCATCCTGCGCTATCTCATTTGTGATTTTACGATGGGCTTCCAAAGCCAACCGGCCTACCAGTCTTTGGTAAACTTTCAACCCCGACAAGATATTTTAAGCATCGAATGGCATTTGAGAACGTTAACGCTGGCACAATTACTCCTTTCCATATTCCACGCACCACCTCATACCTATTGTGGCCCCACAGTGCTCTGTGATTCATTATTGCTGCATTCCGCTTCCCCTTTATTTTCAGATTACGTTGGTGGGTGCTTGAGTAAGTCTTTCCTTTGTTTATGCATACGCCGAGGTATTTATATTGCTTGACTATGGGTGTGACTTGCTGTTGAATTGAGACCACGTAATTACTCACCTATTCATTAAAGATCATAATTCCCGATGTCTCTGTGCTAAACTTAAGGCCTAGATTTGTCGCTGCGTTGCCACAGATATTCGCAAGTCTCTGCAAATCTCTTGTATTGTCCGCTAGCAGCACTATGTCGTCCGCATACATCAGTCCAGGAACCTTCTGTTGCACCATTTGTCCATTACACCATGTAGGATAAATCAAACCCTAATTCGCTACTTTCCAGTCATCTTTCTATGCCCTTAACATAAAGCGTTAACAACAATGGAGACAGAGGACATCCTTGCTTCAGTCCTTGGGGAATTCCCACCAAGGGAATTCACCTTTAACCAAATACCTTTTCGACCTTCCCATACAGCTTGTGCTCGGTTGTCTCCATATACCTACCTCAGCAGCTCCACGAAATTGTGATCTGTGCCAATTCGTTCATAAGAATATCCCATAACAATTCACTGTGTACGTTGTCATAGGCTCCTTTAATATCTAAAAATGCTATCGATAAAGGTCTATTCTGAGCTACTGAAATATCTGTGCACTGAGTTAGTACAAAGATATTATCCTCTAAGCGTCATCCTGGCCTAAAACAATTCTGTAGTTTCCCCCATACGTCATTTTTCGCCAACCACTCCGCGGATGCGTGGAGGCGAGCGCCATCTGGATGGTGCTGCAAGGAACCCAGCGGCGCGCCGCTCCCACTAAGACAGACCCCAAACGGCAGCTGGAAAGAGGGTTTGTTTTTGAGTTTGGGCGTAACAGAATTATGTTTTCTCGTGTATTCAAATTCCAATCCGACGCTATCATGTCTCTAGGTTGTGGTTACGTCGTACTTTGCAAATTTTCTGACGGATTTAACTTTGACAAATTCAATTAGTTCAGTAACGCTTACGCGCCGCGCGGAGGGCCTGCGTGGTTCGGGATGATTTTTCTCTAACGGACAACGCCGCTGACGTCCACGCCGATGCCGATGCCGACACCGGATTTTCTGCGACACGGGGCTCTTAACGCTATCACGTTACAATCACCTGAGAGTGTGCCCTTTAAAACAACGGCGGCGGAAAGTGCTTCTAATCTCAGACCTCAGAGTGAGCTCTCACTGAGTTTAACTGATATCGTGAATCTGGTAAAAATAAATATAGGCGCCTGCAATATTGGTGGTAACTCTAAACTAACACTTACTTGAAAAATGATGGCGAAACAGCAAGTGACGTGGCAGATGGCCCAATATAAGCGCCGGAGGAAAGGATTGGGCAAGAGCTCGTGAGAAGACCTACCAGATAGTGTTCTATTTTAACGGAGAGATAGAGAGAGAAATAGAGAGAAAGGGAAGACAAAAGCGTTGAAAGAGGTCGCACCAAGTTTTCCGTTTTATAGGTCCAGGGCATTTCATCCTTGTTTAGCTGCAGGAACCTCGTTTAACAGACAGCGAATCTTTAACGCGATTTGAATGCTGGGGCTGGGAGTAATCAGCCCTGCAGGCTGATTCCAAGCGCAGTGAACGTTATACAGATCATACGTTCTGGATAAAAACATGGCTGGGTGTAGCGCAAGAGTGAATAGATTTGCATTGCATTGTAAACGAGAAATGAGATTGCATTTTGTTGAATGTATGCGCGTGTGACCATGTATGAACAGGCGCAGGGATGCTATTGCGGTGTGTCGGCATGTGATCCGCAATTTGTTGCTCACAATTGTAGCGTTTATTACATGCGCATGATTACTTCCTACGTTTGCTCTGTTGGTTTTGTAATAGCTGCCTGCCTGAATTGAATTGAATTCTGGGGTTTTACGAGCCAAAACCACGATTTGATTATGAGGTGCGCTGTAGCGGGGATACTTCGGAATAATTTTGACCACCAGGGGGCTGCCTGCCTATATACGTATAATGGCAGGCAGCCCCCCAAACGTTAGTTGTGTAAGGAAGACGAAGCGCGTCGTGTAGATATCCGCAGCCGGATCGCCAGCGCTACTGAAGCGGGGCTCGGGCTCGACGCTGTTCCTGGTGCGCCTGACTAAACCTACGCTGTTGTGTCTTTCTGTCTACGTCATTCGTGTCGTCCACAGCCGTGCCAGACTTCCTTGTCATAATTGGTGGAGGTTTACTGGCTCTCCTGTAATCCTGGAATTGCGCAGCCGGATCATCCCTGCCATCATGACCTCCGCAAGCGCCACGAGCTTACCACCACCTGCTCCCCAGTCCTCCGTATGCCCCGCACACTCCTTCAGCGGGACCCTCCCATCTTTAGCGGTGCTGATGACGACGACGTTGATGACTATCATCATACGAACGCGTCAGTCTTAACAACAAATGGGATGACGTCACGAAATTGACCACCGTCCCTTTTTACCTCACCGGAATTGCCCACTTGTGGTTTCGCAACCACGAAAGCGAAGTCCCAAGCATGGACTGGGTTCAAGACAAAGTTCAGCGAGGTCTTCGGCCGCCCTGCTGTTCAAAAGCTTCGTGCCGAACAGCGTCTGCAGTCGCGCTCTCAGCAGCCTGGTGAGACCTTTACCAGTTACATCGAAGATGTCATCGCTCTCTGCAAACGCGTCGATGCATCCATGACTGAGGGCAATAAAATCAAGCATATACTGAAGGGCATCGACGAGGACGCCTTTCAGTTGCTGATTTCAAAGAGCCCCTCTACTGTTGCCCAAGTTATTGAACTATGTCAAAGCTATGATGAGCTCCGCCGTCAACGCCTCCTCACCCGCCGTCCTGTTCCCCATCAGGAATCGTTGTCCGGCTTGACCTCTGCTTTTCAAGATCCCACCCTCCTCTCGCAGATCAAGGCTTTCGTCCGGGAAGAAGTTGCTCGCCAGCTCTCCCTTATCTCCAACCCGCCGGAGTCAAGGTCGTCCCTTAGTCCGACCCTACGACACGTTACAGAAGAACAAGTGTCCGAGGTCCTCCCTCTGGAGCGGGCGCCTCAACTCACCGCCCCATGGACTTACGCCGACGCCGTCGCACGACCACGCCCACCGACGTTCCGGGCTCCGCCTCCGATGCCTAGCCCTGTTTTTACGTCCACGCCGCCACGACCTCCAGTCCATCGAGTAATTAATCCCTGGCGTACAGTGGCCAATCGCCCCATCTGCTATTCGTGTGGTATTCCTGGACACGTTGCACGCCTGTGCCGTCGCCGTCCACTTCATCCACGTGACGACCCACGCACAGCAGCGTACGACCATCCGTTGTCTTACGCTCCAGACCGCGATTTACCACTTCCCCCACCCAAGCCTTCGCCCAGTTTCTGACCGCCGTTCTCCTTCTCCTCGTCGGCGCTCGCTTTACCCGATGCGTCGACGTCCCTCTACTGCTGACACGGAAAACTAAGTGGCGCAGTTCCCGAGGCAAGAACTTCGTCATCGTCGCAACGCTCAAGCCCTCTTCTTTCGCCGCCCAACGTTATTGATGTCGCTGTTGAAGGTGTCTTTGTGCTTGCCCTCATTCACACAGGTGCCGCCATATCTGTGATTGCCGAAAAACTATGCCGCTCAATACGAAAAGTCACGACGCCTTTCTTCGGTCCCTTACTCCGCACGGCCACTTCCTGTTCCCGATTACGTTGCTTCGCGGTAAATCTCTCGGCACTGTGGAGCCTTACGACACCATTACCGTGTTGGAACTTTCTACTGGATCGTCCGAGGTCAACACCCTCTCCGGTAGTCCCGTACCTGCCACATCGCCTGAAGACGTTTTCAGCCACGTCATCGACAACACCTTAAACCCCAAGCAACGCCATGACCTCCTCCATCTCCTCGACAAATTTCACCCTGCTTTTGACAGCCATAGCACTTATATGGGCCGAACTACGACTGTATGTCACCGGATTGACACCGGTGCTCACTCACCGCTATGGCAGCGACCATACCGTGTATCTTCGACAGAACGACGCGTCATTGATGAGCAAGTAGGTGAAATGCTCAAGCGTGGTGTCATTGAACCGTCCGACAGTTCATGGGCATCGCCAGTTGTTTTAGTTAAAAAGAAGGATGCCTCGATCCGCTCTTGCGTGGATTACCGTCGCCTAAACAAAATAACCCGAAAGGATGTTTATCCATTGCCGCAGATCGATGACGCCTTAGACTGCTTACAAGGTGCAGAGTTCTTTTCGTCCCTGGATCTACGGTCTGGTTATTGGCAAGTACCTATGGCTGCAGACGATAAAGCCTAAAACTGCTTTCATCACACCAGATGGCTCATTTGAATTTCGTGTGATGCCATTCGGCCTTTGCAACGTGCCCGCGACTTTTGAGCGGATGATTGATACTATTCTTCGAGGCCTCAAATGGAACACGTGCTTGTGTTATTTGAATGATGTAGTAGTGTTTGCACCAGTCTTTGCTACTCACCTTCATCGCTTGAAGCAGGTTTTACGCTGTCTCAGTGACGCTGGTCTCCAACTCAACCTGAAGAAATGTCACTTGGGGGCACGCAAGCTGACAATTCTCGGACATGTCGTGTCAAAGGACGGCGTTCTCCCCGATGCCGCAAAGCTCCGAGCTGTTAAAGAATTCCCAAGGCCAACGTCTATAAAAGACTTGCGTAGTTTCATTGGCCTCTGTTCGTACTTCCGCCACTTCATTCGAAATTTCGCTTCGATTATGGCACCGCTGACAGAGCTACTTCGGGGAGACCCCAATCTTTCCGCGTGGTCCCCGGCTTGCCACGAGGCCTTCGCGACGCTATGTCGCCTGCTTCCAACACCACCGATACTGCGCCATTTCGATCCAACTGCTCCCACGGAAATCCATACGGATGCTAGCGGCGTTGGTCTTGGCGCTGTGCTCGCCCAGCGAAAGCCCGGCTACCAAGAATATGTTGTTGCTTACGCGAGCCGCACTCTCACGAAAGCTGGAGCGAATTATTCAGTCACGGAAAAAGAATGTCTAGCGATCATCTGGGCCATTACAAAGTTTCGTCCATACCTGTACGGCCGGTCCTTCGATGTTGTTACCGATCACCACGCACTTTGCTGGTTGTCGTCCCTCAATGATCCCTGCGGCCGCCTAGCCCGGTGGGCACTGAGGCTCCAGAGTACGATATCCGGGTTGTCTACCACTCCCTCAAGAAGCACGCCGATGCTGATGCTCTTTCGCGCTCACCTGTCCACGCCGACATTGTCAGTGTCTCCGTCCTAGACGACCCACTTCCCCCATTCGCTTCTGTCGACATGGCTTTGGAGCAGCGCAAGGACTCCTGGATTTAAGCTTTGATTGATGACATCTCTGATTCACCTGAACGCCGACGCTCCCGAGCGCTACGCCGACAAGCTTCGCACTTCGCCATCCGCGACGGAATCCTCTACCGCCGTAACTACAGTTCCGACGGCCGCAAATGGCTGCTTGTAATACCCTGGCAGCTCCGCACTGATGTTTGCGCCGCTTTCCACGCCGACCCTCAGTGTGCACACGCTGGTCTCTTCAAGACTTACACGAGACTACGTCATAGGTTTTATTGGCGCGGTATGTGCACATTTGTGCAAAAGTACATTCGCTCTTGCACAGAATGTCAACGCCGCAAGCCTGATCCTTGTCGCTCTTCTGGACCAATGCAACCTTTGCCGTGCCCTTCGCGACCCTTTGACCGGGTTGGAATAGACCTATACGGGCCTCTGCCATACACAGCGGCTGGCAATCGCTGGGTCATTGTAGCTATAGACCACCTCACGAGGTATGCAGAAACGGCCGCTCTACCAGCCGCGACGGCTCGTGACGTTGCCTCCTTCCTGCTTCAACGCTTCGTTCTACGTCATGGCGCTCCCCGCGAACTCCTGAGCGACCGAGGCCGCGTCTTTCTCGCCGATGTCATTCAAGAACTAACTGAATGCCGCATTATTCATCGCTGTACCACCGCATATCACCCGCAAACAAATGGATTGATAGAGCGCTTTAACCGAACTCTTGGCGACATGCTTTCGATGTATGTCGCCTCCAACCACACCAAATGGGACCTCATCCTTCCCTATGTCACGTACGTCTACAATACGGCACCCCAGGCAACGACGGGCTTCTCTCCCTTCTTTCTTCTATATGGCTGAGAACCGTCATTTCGCATTGACACTATTCTTCCTTACCGTCCCGACTTATCAGAGGGTACACCGGTTTCCGAAGCCACCCGGTATGCAGAAGAATGTCGGCAACTAGCTCGCTCCCTTACAACGCAAGAAGGAGCGCTACAGAAATTTCGTCATGACATTTCGTCAATTGCGCCCCCACACCCAGTTTTCGCCTGACGCTCTCGTTTGGTTGTGGGTGCCTCCTACTTCAACACCAGGTGTCTCCTCCAAATTTCTATCCCGATACCATGGACCCTACCGGGTTCTGCAGCAAACTTCTCCGGTGAACTACGTCATCGAACCTCTGACACCCCCTACGGACTTGCGTCGCCGAGGCCGCGAAACTGTCCACGTCGATCGGCTCAAGCCTTATCACGAGCCCTTCGTCCTCACAACGCCTTAGGCCTCCTGTGCGGCTCAGTCTTCAGTGAGGGGGGAAGATGTAAGGAAGAAAAAGTGCGCCGTGCAGAGCTCCGCAGCCGGATCGCCAGCGCTACTGAAGTGAAGCTCGGGCTCGACGCTCTTCCTGGTGCGCCTGGCTAAACCTACGCTGTTGTGTCTTTCTGTCGGCGACCTTCGTGTCGTCCACAGCCGTGCCAGACTTCCTTGTCATACTTGAGTCCGGCGCTTGTGTCCGGCCCTTCTTTCTATTGTCTTATAGTCTCGTTTACGGTGTACATCCATCTATGGATTCATACCAACTAGTCCGCTGGCATTGCTTGGACTGAAGAGAGGGAAATAGAACAGAAAGAGAGAAGGCAGGGACGTAAACCAGAAAGGTGTCCGTTTGGCTGTCCTATACTTGGGGAAGGGGAAAGAAGAATATAAAGAAGAGAGAGAGAGAGAGGTGACTAGGTGATCGTCCACTGAGCACACGGGAACTAGTGTATGAAGGCTCACTGCTATGAAGTCCGAATTAGAGAGCCTTCACGATCGCACAAATGAGTGCCTGACACGTGTATCGGACCGGATTGCCCGTATTGACGTCGCCGAAAACAGATCCCGTCGAGACAATATTGCTTTTTACAGCTTGAAAGACATGCAGCTTGTGACTTGGAATCAAAGTGGGGCGTTACTCATTGACCACTGTAATGAACTCCTTGGCATAGCTCTCGAGCCCCGTAGTAAGTGAATTAGTACACCTGCTTCGAACTCACAGAAATGATAAAAACAGACCAATCATTCTAAAGCTGCCACATTTCAAAGACAAGGAACGAATTCTTTCATCAGCCATGAAATTCGAACGTACTGGATACATCGTTAGCGAAGACTATTCCCCCAACACCCTTCTTGCCCGTAGACAGTGAATTCAAATCGGAAAGGCAGATAACACAAACTTCAAGCTACGGTACGACAAACTAACACAAAACAAAATTTTTGTTTATAAACACTGTGCAAGGCTGGTAGTCGAACTTAAGTCATAGTAATCGCCCACACCACAGAAAGCAAACAACACCTCTGAACCAACCCTTATATGCCAACGTTCGCGGCGGCATTCCTAAACGTGATTCCTTGTACTGTCTTGTGTCTTATTGTTGCTGCAATATTGTACTTTTAACAGAAACATGGCTCAATTAATCAATAAAAGACAGTGAAATCTTACCTTATTTTTCTAATTTCGACGTATTCCCCAAAGACAGGCACAATGGCACACGTGGCGGGGGTGTTCTTATCGTCAGCAACCGTCCTCTCGAATGCACACTCATCAATTTACGCTTATAGCGGGAATTACTTTGGCTATGCTGTAATGCGACTTATCCGCGCATGCTCATTGAAATTTGCTACAGACGCCCGAGTAGTGAAAACTCCTATATGCAGTTCTATGACTGCTTGACGGCCCTTGCCACTGCTGATCACAATACGCATATCCTGCTTTGTGGGGATTTTAACCTTTCTGTAGTAACATGGTCCAACTTAGCATGCACTTTGGGAAGAATATAACCAAACGTTAACAGCTACTTTGTCGACACATGTTTTATCTCAATTGATCACTGAGCCAACGCGCATTAGCGATCATTCTAACAATATCCTCGACCTTGTCCTTACGACGCCCACTGAAATGTTTTCCCCTGTTACCTTGTTGCCTGATCTCAGTATCACATAGTTGTGCATGGCACGATTAAATGTAACGTACCTAAAAGCAAAAAGTTAAACAAAAAAGCTCAGCTTATATCACAAAACAGACTGTGCTAGCATGATTGAAGAACTTACAACCTTTTCCGTGAATTTCGCCTCTTCCTATCAACAACTTAATCTTAACTCTAACTCGTTACATTTTAAAGAGAAATACAACACTTTATAGGTTCGTACATTCTAACCATCGCAGTTGCCGAGAGCACCCAGCCACTCTGGTTTAATACTAGCCTGAAGCTCCTAAATAATAAGAAAACGCGGCTATTTTGCTCAACCAGAAAAGCTAAGCAACAGTTACTTGGGACAGGTACTACACAGTTGCAGATGAATAAGGAAAGCTAACTGAGCGATCGAAGGACACATTTTTTACTCCACCCTGGCTTCGCGAAAGTGCCTTAACACACGAAAAACACCACAAGCTATATTTTGTCAATCATATTTACACAACCTCTCGCTGATGGATGTGTTCCCTTCAACTGGCGCGTCATAAACATTGTTCTAGTCTTCAAGAAAGGTTACCGTTACTGCCCAGGTTACTATCGCCCAATCTGTATTAATAATCATAATTATCAACATCATCAGCCTATTTATATGTCCACTGCAGGACGAAGGTGATCTCCAATTACCCCTGTATTGCGCTAGGTGATTCCCACTTGCACCTTAAAATTTCCTAATTGCATCACCTCACCTAGTTTTCTGCCGTCCTCGACTGCGCTTCCTTTCTCTTGGTATCCATTCTGTAATTTAATGGTCCACTGGTTATCCGTCTACGCATTGCATGGCCTGCCCATCTTTATTTCTTTCTCTTAATGTCACCTAGAATATCGGCTATCCCCGTTTGCTCTCTGATTCACACCGCTCTCTTCCCGTCTCTTAACGTTAGGCCTAACATTTTTCGTTCCATCGCTTTTTGTGCGGTCCTTACGTTGTTCTCGAGCTTCTTTGTTAACCTCCAAGTTACTGCCCCATATGTTAGCACCGGTAGAATGCAATGATTGCACACTTTTCTTTTTAAATACAGCTCCCAGTGAGAATTTGGCAATACCTGCCGTATGCACTCCAACCCAATTTTATTCTACTGTAAATTTATTTCTCATGATTATGGTCCTCTGTGAGTAATTGGCCTAGATAAACGTACTCCTTTACAGACTCTAGAGGCAGACTGGCGATCTTGAATTCTTGTTGCCTTGCCAGGCTATTGAACATTATGTTTGTGTTCTGCATATTAATCTTCAACCCCACTCTTACACTTTCGCGGTTAAGGTCCTCAATCATTTGCTGTAATTCGTGCCCATTGCTGCTGATTAGGACTATGTCATCTGCAAACCGAAGGTTGTTGAGATATTCGTCGTTGATACTCACTCCTAAGCCTTCCCAGTCTAAGAGCTTGAATAATTCTTCTAAGCATGCAGTGAATAGCATTGGAGAGATTGTGTCTCCTTGCCTGAACCCTTTCTTGATAGGTATTTTTCTACTTTTCTTGTGGAGAAACAAGGTTGCTGTGCAATCCTTGTAGATATTTGTAAAATATATTCACGTATGCATTCTGGACTCCTTGATTATGCAATGACTCTATGACTGCTTGTGTCCTCACGTATTCAGCATGAAATCCTAACATTCACCGGCCGTATCCTCCGGAAACATCAGAGCGAGAAAATGTGCCAAATTGTTCCTGAACCTCCGCGGGTGGTACACAGACGGGCCACCAACCTAAGAGACGTTGTCACGTCCTCCAAAATTCACTCAGCTAACTTCAAAGGCTGCGCACCATGCGAAAAACCTCGATGCAGGCTCTGTCCCATGACGAATACCGCTAATGTGGCCAAGCGCACCGCGTCTTCATTTCAATTCAAGGGGATTACAACTGTGACACTTGAAACGTTGTATATCTCCTGGAATGCACCATTTGCCGCGCACAATACATCGGACAAACGCAAACCCCTTTCAGGCTATGCTTTAATAATCACAAATCACATGTAAAATCTATACCGCAGCTCCCCCTCTCCGAACATGTGAACATACTAGGCCATCCTTTCGAAAAATTTAAGGCCACTATTTTGAAATCAGAATTCCCCACTCACTACGACAGAGAAGCCTGCGAGTCGTGTCTAATATACACATTCAGATGACTTTCAAACGGAATAAATGAGAGCATATTAGGCTGACACGCATGCCTCACGAATAAGAGGCATTTTTTGGCATGTTTGGTGCACCAATGAATATTTTTCCTGGTTGCTTTATGCATTTTCTAACGATTATATATGACATGTGTAAAATGCCATATTTATGAAGTGATGTGTATATTTCCGCCTCCTTTATTAGAAGTTCTCCTCCCTCTTCTGTTATGTTGATGTTTATTACTTCACCTTGTCATATAATTTTCATTTATCTTTTACTTTATTTTTCATACGCACATAGATTTTGAGTAAAAAACAGCTTACCCGCCTACACAAAGAATACCACTTGTTTGGTGCTCCAATGAACATTTTTCCTTGGTGCCTTATGTATTTCCTAGCGATCATGTATGCATATTCAAGATACCAAAACGCCTAACATATAGAGCAACAATTTTAGGCGTGCATGCTATCCCCCCACGGCTTATCACAACTATGAATGAACAGAAATTACGTACGTAGATCCTACGCACCGTCTGCGTGGTCATACAAAAGTTGCAGCAACCTCGAAAAAAAAAAAAAAAAGAAACACTCTCCCGGCAGCTGTCGCTCCTCGCATGCCCTTTGTTACCATGTGACCCCTCTCCCCTACATTCAATTGGCTGTATCGTTCCTCCCTTGCGGACACGACTGAATGTGCACCTGTGCACGTGTGGGTTACTCACAAATTACCTATCTACATTATTTTTCCACGCCACTGTGTGCATGCTCAAGGTTGTACTCACGTTCTTTTTTCTCTCTCTCTCTTATTTCCGTTGAGTTTGACATGAGCCAATGTACGTGTTGGTATGCATGACGTCCCTAAATGTGCACGTGTTTGTGGTCATAGACCAGGTACCACGTTTTTTTTTTCCGTTTTTTTTTCTTTTTCTTTTTCTTCGTTACAGAGAAGCTGTACAAATTGAGCTCTGTGTGCTTGCAATCGCACTCTTGATGAAGGCCGGACCCCGGCCGAAACGTCGAAATTAAATGTTTTTGCTTTGCTACGTACGCCTGCACTTCTTTTAATTTATATAAGTAAAAGGGCACATATCGGCCACATTTTTAGGCTGAACTATCTCCGGCATCGGTGTACGAAGGAGGCTAGAAACATTCCAGGTACGAAAAGGTGGTCGTAACTCGCTAAGAAATACTTCGTATTTAAATGTACAAGCTCAGTACGTTGCTCTTTTGTTCATGTTTGTTTGTTTGCGAGAAGAAATAAAATGCAAGTCCTGTTTGATAAGGAATGTTTAGGTCAGAAATCGATAGAATTTGCTCTCCAACCTCTATACTTAGAAGTTCCGTTAGGCTCAGAACTATATGAAGTGAACGAGAAATAAGTAAAATAAGTCTGTGTGTTTGCATGCATTACTAATACTAAGCGCATCCTAGTATCTTGTTGCCGTCAAAAACGCTGCAGGAGCGCTTAAAAGAAGCATCGCGCAATCTTGTGCCATGCTACTTGCATACATGAAAAGTATAATCCTACTTTTGTGCTTGGATAACATTTTAGTGCCAGCAGACAAGGACAGAAGGGAGACGTAGACAGCACAACTCTCCCTTCTGCTCTTGTCCGCTGGCGCTAATATGTTATCCAAGATACCAAAACGCCTAACGTATAGAGGAACAATTTTTAGGCGTGCGTGCTATCCACACACGGCTTATTACAACTATGAATAAACGGAAATTGTGTACGTAGATCCTACGCACTCTAGAAATTGATGTCATGCGAAGCATTTTGCAGCTAGTTTTCCTTATATAGCTAGCATTGTTTGGGGTTCTGCAAAACGCCACGAGATGGACTAACGTCTTTATGCAAACCGAGTAACTGTTAGGTTGTGATGCGAGCGTGTGTGTGCCGACAGCAGCACGACGACGGTGACGACGATAGTATGACGGCGACAACTGCCAATGTCGGACTAGGTAGTGCTGGCTGCTACGAGTAATGGACTGAGGAATGTTGGCCGATCCAGAAGGTGGTGTAATGTCGCACTGCGTCTAGTTAAGTTAGCTGCTACGAGAAGAGAGAGAGAGAGAGAAATAGAAGAGAGGAAAGGCAGGGAGGTTAACCAGACGCACGTCCAGTTTGATACCATGCACGGGGGGAAGGGGGTATACAATGATAAGAGAGAGAGAGAGAGAGAGAGAGAGAGGAGATAGACCACAGATCTGCTACGAGAGAAGGACTGAGGATCGTGGGCCGCTCCAGAAGGTGGTGCAATGTCATACTGCGTCTAGGTATTGTTAGTGCCACGAGGGAAGATAGGGAGTAACTGACTGGACCTCACTTTGTATGCAACTTGTTCAGACAATGGAAAGTCATGGGCCGTACGGAAACTGGCACGCACTCACGTGCTCTCGCTCGTGCTGCTGCTGCTTAGCTGCTGCTGCTGATGATTAATTGGCATCCCCTTTGAAGCGGGCAGTTAGAAATAGTCCCCTAGTCTGCTTGAGTTAATAAGAAGTGCTAAACATGCTTTTCATTCTAGCTTGGGTATGAGATAGGTGCTATGCGATGTCACGCACTCATCAATCGTCTCAAATAGCTAGTTGCCACTGCTACGAGAGATGCATGCGTGTGAGTGTGGCCGAATGGGAAATAAAGAAAATAAGAAGTGTGACCTAATGGTTTGAATATCGGGCTGTTGTGCTAGGGGGTAGGGCTTCAATCCCACCATCGGACACTTGCATTTATTTTTTTATTGAAGAGGTCAGGCACGATGCGAGACAGGAACATACATACATACCGCAAGAGCCATAAAATGCTTAGCATTTAATGCTGTGAAAAGTGTAGACGCATTTGTTTGCTTTTACCTGTTGCTGGATGACGTCCCTAGCAACGTTGATCACGCTGTCGTCGACGTAGATGTTGGTGTATGACGTGTTAGACATAGCTTGCCCTGTATGGAGTATAGACCATCACTCATATGAGCAGCGTTATGCACAACACACGCAATGCTTGGCACCATTGCTTAAGAAAGTATAGAATAAAAGACGCGAATCTTTTACTACAGCTAATCGCCTTAGCAGATACGCTAGCGATTAGCCTTACTGATGCGTGGTCACTGCTGGCAACTAGCGAGGCCACCCAGTTAGGCGTATTGCCATTGCGACCATGTCTTAATGACTAATAATTGCAGCGGATGGCTTTGTATGCAATCAATGACTCGTTGTATACCGCCATCACTCCTCCATAAAACACCTCAAACAATATTGTTGGGTGTTTTCCTTTGGTGGTTTACTCTAGCGGGACATAGATTTCTACATAATTTATGTCTCTATGCATTTCAATGAAGCCAGTGAGGTTTTAAGCAGTTCGGGTCGTTTTCTCTGTGTCAAAGTAAATCGAATATCGATCCTCGAGACATGCATTAGAGCAAAGCACCCTAGATGCCAGTGCATCAAAAGCTCAGTGAAAATCTGCAATACCAAAGCACCGTTTCTTGCGACTCAATGCTCGTTTGGTGGAGGCATGGATTCAAGATGTGCTATTGCGGAAGAAGAAATAACAGTGGGGCCATGGTCATGGAGGAGACTGCGTTAATGATACAACGACTGCGTTTGAGCGACACGTGTCCATGTTAGAAGGCCAAAATGGTGCTGGTGGGACGGCGTCTCGGATGAGTTGCCGTGTTAAAGAAAAAAAAATGAATGAAACAAAATGTACAAGTAACATGATGCACTTGGCACTATACAACGTCGTGCCACCTAAGCAAGCTTATCAAATAAAGTGCGCAATAAAACGACTGCGGTAAAACAGGAATTTAGAAAGAGTTGAAAAGAACAAAAAAAAGAAAAAAAGAAAAAAAAAGACAGAAGAGCAGTAAAGAAAAGCGGGAACTAGAGGGGCAATTAGAACGACAATAGTCACATGACTGGGGGAACCTGTTCTTCGCGACAAATGGTTGAGTCATTTTTTTTTTTTAGTTTATGCTTTGTTTCCCAAGCTGGTATTCTTTTCTTCTCCCCATGACCTTGTCAATTCTTTTCTCGCGTAAACACATCTCGTATTTGTGTGATTGATTTCTGTTGGTATAAATTCTTTGAGTCGTAATTTTGCTGTATGAAAGCGTGATATGCCTTGTGGCTGCTGCATTTTGTAGTGATATTTTTCGCCGCTTTATGATCTAGAATACTTGTTTCCGTCCCCCGCTTTCCAGTTGGACAGCTTGATTCGCAAGCTCAAGTCGCATATTGTCTTATTATGCCGTTCACTTGTTGGACACTTTTCATGAGTGTCTCGTATGGCTTCGTTGATAATATATTCAGATTTATCTGCATGAATGTTTACTGAAAAATTATTTCTTACTTCTTTTAAGTTTGCGGAGGTAAGTAGCGCTAAGTAATAAAAAAAAAAAAAGATGGCACGGCATTTCTTTTGCATTTCGGTTGCTGTCTTCCTACTGTTATAGTTAGGTGAAATACAAAATATATTCATGCTCTTTTTTTGTTGTCCGAGACTATGTCTGTTGAAAGGAGGTGCTTCGGTGCCATTTGCGTGTCTGGGGGAGCGCTGAAATAGTGGCGCTATAACGTGGTTGTTTTTAAATTTCGCGGGCTTTCTTGAAAGGCAATTACAAGAAGCTCCATCAATAGTACTTAGTTGCAAACACTTCAGCCGGCCATTTTTAAATACGATCTACAACTTTCGTATTCGCACTTCCTTGGTGACGCTAATATTTCAAAACTTAGGCAATTAGTTTATACTAAATAATTGGCTTTGCAAAACGGAAAAAATACCGTGGACTAGAGCCGCTATTCTGGACATTCCACCATTTCCTTCGAGGCTTGACGTAGGCGCGACGTTTACAAAATGGCGCTGATGGCCCCGATTTGCTTACTTGTAACGTGACGCAAATTTGACGTTTCGCCTAAAAAACTGCAATGTAGGCATTGAACCTAGCGTTCTTTATAAAGCAAGACAGTTTTCCTCCCCAGTAAAAATAAAGCAGTTAGCTCAAAGCGTACGATTATTCCATCAAAATCGTTTCTCGCTTCCGTCGTCTGCATGCGCACAAGCTGTCGTCTGTTTCTTTAGGTATGATGTGTGTCCCACGGGAACGGAATGAGTCGTCGTATATGTGCGCCCACGCGCTTGTTTTCTACCTTGAGACAACATACGCGACCTACCAGTGGTGATAAGCACACGCTCTAAGCAGCGTTATCGCTATCTCGTTAAACGCAACTGACTCAGTCCGACTCGTCTGGCTGAGAAGCGGCCGAATATCATCGATAGCGTTGCGCGCGCCAAAGGTATCCGCTTGCCCGACGCAAGCGCCGGCACTGCCATCTCTTGTTCACTTCGCTGCTCACTCGCACCGTGAGACGATAAAGTCCCTATATAAGAAAAGTACCGCCATCTACTCTTTCCTCCGCCGCCTCTTCTCCTAAAGCGCTTGCTTTTTTCTTTACTTTTTGCTTGCGAAAGCCAAGTCGATGGTGGCGCACCTAGAAAGTCCACGTTGAAGCTTTCAGGCCGGGCGCGCGCCGCCGCCGCTGGCGGCGACTGCGGCTGCGCAGAGGACTTTCAACATGGCTCTGAGGCGGAAAAAAAAGAAAATATAAAGAAGTGAAAAGCGCGCGCTATCGTCGTCCAATCGGAGATACAGGAGAGAGAGAAGCGGCGTTTATCAAAGGATGGCGGTACTTTTCTTATATAGGGATTTTATGAGACGAGACTTCAAGGCGCCGCCTTGCGTACATTTCTTTTTATAAATTAAAAAGCCGCCGTCGTCGTAGCCTCTGATAACGCGAAAAGTCATTAATATTGATTACAATACAAACGCATTAGCGAGAAGGGCAAAAAGTCACAGAAAGTTTGCTAGTTTCAAGCAATATTATTTCAAATAACGTTTTTTTATAATAAAAATGATGGTTCAAAACACAAATGCCAACACCTCCCGAGAGCGATGCAAATGCTATAAGCACGCGTTATGAACAAAAGATTTTAACGGCCCCAAAGGACGGGTAAAATGCGGTGATACGCATGCCTCTCGACCGCAATTGAATATGGCCGCTCATTACCATAATTCGCGCGGCTCTTCGCACCACAAATAATGGCGGAAAATCTCTGCAATGGCGGCCCAGCGCAACGTCACGCAACGTCAAATTGCCGTTCACGAAACGGCCCTTCCTGTGGCGCTCCTCACGGAATATTCCTTCATCCAATCAACAAGCTGACATGCCGGCTATCTTGGAACAACACCGCGTATTCGCGAAATTGCAGATGCATTGCACGGGCCTTCTGCACGCTACCGTTCACTTTCTTTTTAAAGCGCTAAAGTCGCAATATAGGTGCCAAGGACCACAAAAAAGTATTAGTCGATAAAATTTGCAGCTCCACGTCACGTTTCGTCATTCTGATGAAAACGCAAATTTGAATGTTGCAAAACACCCCGTTTCCCGGCACAAATTTCAAAGCCAGTGACCTCTCGACAGCCAATAATATAGTCAACATGGCGGATAATGGCGGCCGTGCAGCCGCCCTGCGTGTCACGAATAGAGGCTTAGGACACGCGATCCTCAACACTACTGAGTTGGTTTAAGCCTCCTAGCACAGTCCCCGTTTTTAAAACATTGGCTAATTTTAGCTGGGACACCCTGTATATACAGAGTGTTTGAGCTAGCTTTAGTCAAGTATTAAAATAGAAAAATAGGCGCTACGCGTGTCGTATTGGCGCAGTATTGTTCTGAGCCGTATGGAGCAGGTTATGGTATTTTTTTCAATCCGCCATGCTTGGTAATTAACAAAGATTACTTAATTAAATTTTTAATTATTAACTCTAGCGAAAAACCCTCAATACAAAAGTTGTTGCGCTTATTCAGGAACATCGGATTATGTTACTTCTCTGCTAAGATAACTGCCCTGATTAATTTTTTTTCCAGCGTTTCTTTAAAGTGCGCGAAATTAAAAAAAAGTACCACGTGACTGCCGGCTAACGCACCGTGCTTTCAGTGCCCCTCAAATGTAGGTTGAACGAATTAGCAAAGGCTGTTCCGCGCACAAAGGTCGATTGAACAGGCTGTCGGTGACTGCGATCATGGTTTTTATCTCCGCCGTTCATCGCACTGTCACCCTCTCCCCTTCCATCGTGTTTCTTCATTGGTCCGAAAAGAAAAGAAAAAGTATGCCTGCGTTGCGTCAAATGCTGCCTCCGGTCCCGTATCGCATTCGCACGTGGCGGCCGCTTTTTCGTTGAACTTTGTTCTTAAAACAGTACGCCCCTTTTGTCACTTAACCTGACTTAACGTCCATCGCACGACCTCTGTGCGCGGAGCAGCCTTTGCTAATTCGTTCAACTTACATTTGAGGGCACTAAAAGCGCGGCGCGTTAGCCGGCCGTCGCGTGGTATTTTTAAAAATTTCGCGCACTTAAACGCTGAAAACAAAAATAATCAGGGCAGTTATTTTAGCCGAGATGCAATAATTCGATGTTTCTGAACAAGCGCTACAACTTTTGTATTGAGAATTTTTCGCAGGTCTTAATTAAGTAATCTTTCTTAATTATCCAGCAGGGCGGATTGAAAAAAAATATGACGTGCTCCATACGGCTCTGAACAATACTGCGCTAATACGACACGCGCATCGCCTATGTTTGTATTTTTAATTGGTAGCTGAAACGCACTGTACATATATATACTGGTCGCTGCCCTATGAAGGTCCTCCCTCCACTGAAGGGAGTCTAGCCCTCAGTAGTAGACACATCACACGAAGTATTGCATGCCAAGATACACTAGTTGGATAGATTTACGACCAGCGTCTGACGTTTCGGCAGTGAATGTCTGGCATGAAAATGAAACTACGTAGCTGCGATAAGGTCAATCTTTCTCTTTAACAGCTGTTCTGCAAGCGCATGCATGTCCGTCATGAACCACTGTAGCAGGCGCCGGATGACACCTGATGCGTTTGAAATAAATGAGGTACCTTTTATTTATTTATTTATTTATTACAAATACCTACAGCGCCCGAGTTGGGCATTATCGTAGGGGGGTTAATTACAAACATAAAGGTCATATATTGAACTTCAAGAAAAACAGCATCCTATCATTTATGGTATTACAAATACAATAATAGTAATTACAGAGAAAGACAACACATCGAAAAAAAAAACATTCGATTATAAAATTTGCTACACAATGCATGAAACGGTACACTAGAAAATATTGTCTACAACAGATTCATGTAAAGTTCTCTATGCCAGATGAAAAATTGGGTGCAGACACTATCTCATCCGGGAGCAAATTCCATTCCGCAATTGTTCGCGGAAAGAATGAAAATTTAAATACATTCATACGACTTTGGTAGGCCCTTATTTTCTTGGAATTGTCGCGTCTCTTAGACTGATAATGAGGTGGTTTTAAATATATGTTCTTATCGATTCCTGTGTTACCGCTGTTAATGTTGTGTAAAAGCTTTAACCTGATCATTTTTCTGCGCGTGGACAGCAACTTCCACCCCAGATTTTCCCTGATTTGCGAACCTCTAATTTTGTAGTCGTAGATGCCCGTGACGAATCTTGCAGCCCTTTTCTGAACACGCTCTAAGTTATCTTCAATAACTTTTGTGAAGGGGTCCCATGCTGCGCAAGCGTATTCTAACATCGGCCTAATATTTGTGAGATATAAAGTTTCCTTCAAAGGTTTGGGCGCATACTTGAAGTTCCTCTGGAAAAGGTGCAAAAGGCGGCACGCTTCCCAGTTCTTGCAATCTTTAAGGAATGAAAGACAGTTTACACTTTACTACACAAGTGATTCGGATGCCGTGGGCACATAGGCATAGGAAAGTGCTACTGCCTACCCGACAAAGCTGAAGTATTACTTGCAGCTGAATGGCAAACTGAGTGCAAGAATATCTATTAAATAATTCGAAACAATATAGAATGCTTATACACACAATGTAAATTCGGGACATTTGAGGACAACACAGTAGCTGAAAATCAGGTGCAAGCAGTTTGGGAGATACATGTACGTAGCTGGCTCTAACATCGGGACATTTCTCAAAATCGGGACATGTCACGGAATCTTGTCATGATACTTCCACGACAAAGTATTAGTGGCAAATGGGCGCTGCTTCTGAAATCGGTTCCCCATTTTTGGACACTGGGCTTAACGAGAGAGAGAGAGAGGCCGTATTAGCTGCACATGGCCTCGGAGGTTTGGCAGCGTCATGCCACGCCCGCGCTGCCCAATCTCAGAAGTAATGAAGTACGAATGTTTGTTATTACTTTGCATTTTGTATGGAAGAGCAGCCCAACCTACTTTTTATGATGATGATCATCATCCAGGCAAAAGCAAACTACGGTCGGTGCCAGCTTGGTCAGGGCCTGCGGATAATGAGGATATAACCACGCGCAGGATGTCCTGACGGATGCGCTGCGCCAGAGTACGGCTCGTGACAAATTCATGAAGTGCTTATTCCCAGCTCCCGCTGTCCTTTTCCAGCTGTTTCCTGTTCTTGTTGTTCAAGCTTTTACTGTTTTAAATTCTGTTTGACGTTGATTACAGAGTTTTTCATTGCACGAGGAGGAAATGGCGCGCCGCGAACGTTTTTCCTGCTCTGGCTTATGCGAGACGCTGTGGCACTGCTTGAATGCGTTGTCGTCGCGTGCTGCAGAACGATTTGGAAAGGTTGGAGCTCGTTCTCCGAGATACTTACGTGATATCAGTTCGGACAAGGCCGTCGGGAGCCACTGTGTAGCCGGGTATGGGTAGCGCTTTCTAAACAACGACACAGGAAGGCACACGGATAAACATACGGGAGGGTTTTAGCAACTCATATTCTTTGAAAATTTCCGTGTTCATATATACAGGGTGTTTCAGCGAACACTTTCAAAATTTATTTAAGGTTGTCTGTGGCAGATAGCCCAGTTCTAGTTAATGAGCTGGTCTACTCGAAGAGGCGGACATTACTTGAAATTGAGATGCAAAATCGACTAATTGACAAAAATTCACTAATTAAGTTTTTAACTAATTACCTGATGGCCCATATCGCTATTTACAAATTGTAGCCGTGGAGTTCGCAAGGCGGATCCACTTGGAACGAATTCTCGGGATGACACCAGTTTCGAGATATTAATTCCCGATCTTTGCGGAGAAATGCATTGGCGTTACAGTTAATTTTGTGCTTCAATGCATAAAGCGACATTTTGTTAAGAACCTAACGGGAACGGCAATGCACGAACTCTGGAACGCCTTGCGAACTCCACGGCTACAATTTGTAAATTGCAATATGGGCCATCAGGTAATTAGTTAAAACTGAATTTCTGAATTTTTGTCAATTCGTCGATTAAATTAAATTATGGGGTTTTACGTGCCAAAACCAGTTCTGATTATGAGGCACGCCGTAGTGGGGGACTCCGGAAATTTTGACCACCTGGGGTTCTTTAACGTGCACCTAAATCTAAGTACACGGGTGTTTTCGCATTTCGCCCCCATCGAAATGCGGCCACCGTGGCCGGGATTCGATCCCGCGACCTCGTGCTCAGCAGCTCAACACCATAGCCACTGAGCAACCACGGCGGGTAATTCGTCGATTATGGATTGCAATTTTTTGTGCAAGTAATGTCCGCCTCTTCGAGTAGACCAGCTCATGAACTAGAATTGTGCTATCTGCCCCAGGTAACCTTTAAGAATTTTTGAAAGTGTTCGCTGAAACACCCTGTATATACATCACCTAACAGCCACTGGACGCTTCCTATCGCACCGATGAATTCAAGAAGATTTCTTTATCGGATAGGACAATCGACGATGTACTGACGCATTTCGCCCCTTCGTTGATTATGCCTTACGCCTCTATAATTTCCCGCGTACATTCATCTTTGTGGTAGCTGATTATGCAGCAGTTTGAATAAAAAGAAAATCCACCTATCTCCACGAAGTGAATCATGACGAGAGGGCGAAGCACTGGGGATCGTTCTTACCGCAAATCACCCGTGACATTGCCCACTCGCGCATGTAAAGGAGTGACAACGCGTGTGTACACTATATACAATATTTTATTTGTCATAACTCGTATGTCGTGTTGAGTTCTGGATTCCGTTTTCCCTTCATTATCACGGCTTCGTGGTCCGTGAAATGTAGAGCCAATGGTTCTTCGATCGGATCTAGCCTGAAGTTGGCAAAGACAAGGTCTATGCACGTTCCCCTGGTGGTTGTTGGTTGTTTCCAGTCATACGAATTGCATCGTAGAGCGTATCGAGACGTCATATTGTCACGGGTTTAAACTATTTACAGAATGTATTTGCAGGAGATAGACAGCAGCTGAGAACACAGAGAGGCTGTTGCCACTTCGTCCTCTTCTCCTTCGTCGACCTTGTCTGTTTTCCTCACCGTAACACAACCCCCGGCGGAAAAAGCACCGTCCCGGTGCTTCAGACGGGGCCATCGGGAAGGGCATAATAGGGCTTAAGCCGAGAGACGTGTACGACGTCGGGTGATGTGGAACCGGTTGGCACGACGGATGTCACTGGGATGATCTCATAAGTCCCGGGATGATCTCATGATCTCATATCACTTTGCATAAAATCATACACGGGTCGCCGGTTATTGCGGCACCGGTTTCATTTGTGAAGTGTCCTGCGCATGCAACTCGAAGCACTCACCCCCTTAACCTTGTCCCATTTCAATCACGCTTGAACACTTTTAAATTTTCATTTTTCCAGTCAACAGTAGAGCTCTGGAATGGCCTTGACGGCTCACTTCGACAGTTACCTCCCGCACAATTCGCGAAAGAAGTCTACCACATCTCTCATTAGTTCTAAGATCTGCTGGTGTACTCTTTATTTTTTTGTAGCTTTGAATACATGCCTTTCTTTACACGCAATATTGTTTGTACTGACCATGCACGTATGTAACATGCTGTACTGATTGTATACTATATAATGTTTGATTTTGCCTATTTAGGCTACTTATGTACCCACCCCTGCAATGTCTCACACTGAGACGGCAGTATTTGTAAATAAATAAATAAATAAGTGACATTGGTCACTTGACGTAGAACGCGGTAAGGACCTTTGTAGCACGGAAGGAGTTTCTCGGAGAGCCCCACACGTCGGCAAGGGGACCAAAGGAATACGAGAGAGCCTGGTGCAAAGTATGTCTCACGATGGCGGCAATTGTAAGCGTGCTTTTGAGTTTCCTGCGATGCCAACAAACGAGTACGGGCAAGCTGGCGCGCATGGTCAGCGTGGGCGATGGCGTCGCGGGCATACTCGGTCCGTGAATTCCGTACCAAGGGGAGCGAAGCGTCCAATGGTAATACAGGGTCACGACCGAAGAGCAAGTAAAAGGTGGAATACCCAGCAGTAGCGTGGCGTGAAAAATTATAGGCGAACGTGACATAGGGTAGCGCAATATCCCAGTCCTTGTTGTCGGGTGAAACGTATTTCGATAGCATGTCAGTGATGGTCCCATTAAGTCGCTCAGTAAGACCGTTGGTCTGGGGATGATAGGAGGTAGCGAGTTTGTGCTTGGTAGAACAGGAGCGTAGGATATCGGCGATGACTTGGGAGAGGAAAGTGCGGCCACGGCCGGTAAGGAGCTGTCGCGGGGCGCCATCGACTAAAATGATATCCCGGAGTAGGAAATCGGCGACGTCAGTTGCGCAGCTCGTGGGAAGCGCTCGAGTGATGGCGTAGCGCGTCGCGTAATGAGTAGCCACAGCGATCCACCTGTTGCCGGAGCTGGACTCAGGAAAAAGGCCAAGGAGATCCAAACCCACGCGGAAGAATGGCTCAGTTGGAATCTCGATCAGCTGTAAATACCCGGCAGGAAGCACTGCTGGCTTTTTCCGATGTTGGCAGGACTTGCAACCAGCTACGTATCGCCGTACGGAGCGCAGGAGGCCGGGCCAGTAGAAGCGGCGGCGCACGCGGTCGTACGTGCGAGCAACCCCAAGGTGTCCGGCAGTAGGTGCATCATGAAGCTCCTGAAGCACGGTTAAGCGGAGGTGTTGGGGAACGACAAATAGAAGTGGAGGACCGTCAGGGTGAAAATTGCGGTGGTACAATATCCCGTCTTTGAGGACGAACCACTGTAACGATGGATCAGTGGGAGCAGATTGCACTCGGTCAATGAGGGTCCTCAAGGTAGCGTAATGGCGTTGCTCGCGGGCCATTTCCAAAAGCTGGGAAATGGCAAGGACACTTGCGGAAGCATCCGTGTCGGCGTTGGCAGGCGAGGGTACAGGGTGACGGGACAAGCAGTCTGCGTCATTGTGTTGGCGACCAGACTTATACACCACAGAATAGGAATACTCCTGTAGCCGCAAAGCCCATCGTCCAAGCCTCCCTGTGGGATCTTTTAAGGAGGAAAGCCAACAGAGGGCGTGGTGGTCCGTTACAATAGAAAAGGGCCTGCCGTATAAATAGGGGCGGAATTTTGCTACTGCCCACACAAGTGCCAAATTTCGCGCTCGGTAATAGAGTAATTCCGCTCCGCAGGTGACAAAAGACGGCTAGCGTACGCGATAACACGTTCACGGCCGTGCTAACTTGTGCCAAGACGGCACCGACGCCGTGGCCACTGGCATCGGTGCGCACCTCTGTAGGGACTGACGTATCGAAGTGTCCTAGAATCGGCGGGGTGGGGAGTATGGTGGTAAGGCGAGAAAAGGCGGCGGCCTGGGAGTCTCCCCATGAAAACGGCACACTTTTCTTCAGAAGATCTGTAAGAGGGCGTGCTATGGTGGCAAAATCTTTAACAAAGCGACGGGAGTAAGAGCAAAGGCCCACGAAACTGCGGACATCTTTTTCGGACTGTGGGACAGGAAAATCTTGCACGGCGCGAATTTTCTCCGGGTCCGGTCGGATGCCAGACGCATTGACGACATGGCCAAGGACTGTAATTTCACAGTGGCCGAAGTTACATTTCTTCGAGTTGAGCTGCAGACCGGCCTTGCGAAAAACAGCAAACACAGCTGAAAGGCGCTCAAGGTGTGTGCTGAAAGTGGGCGAGAACACAATAACATCATCTAGGTAGCAGAGGCAAGTCGACCACTTGAATCCTTGGAGTAATGAGTCCATCATACGCTCAAAGGTAGCCGGAGCGTTGCAGAGCCCAAAAGGCATAACTTTGAAGTGGTAAAGACCATCAGGCGTTATAAAGGCGGTCTTTTCACGATCGAGATCATCCACAGCGATTTGCCAATATCCGGACCGTAGGTAGATGGATGCAAAATACTGTGCCCCGTATAGGCAATCGAGGGTGTCATCTATACGAGGTAGTGGGTAGACGTCTTTCGTCGTGATGCGGTTGAGGTCCCGGTAGTCGACGCAGAATCTCCATGTGCCGTCCTTCTTTACTAGCACAACAGGTGATGCCCAGGGACTTGACGATGGCTCAATGATGTCTTTCGCGAGCATCTTGTCCACTTCCGTTTTGATGACTTGGCGCTCCGAAGCTGAAACTGGGTAGGGTCGCCGATGGATGGGAGGATTATCGCCTGTATGTAACGGTGTTTGACAAGAGACGTCTGGCCTAAGGGACGGTTGTTGAGGTCGAATATATCCTTGAACGAAAGCAATAAACTGCAGAGCTGTTGAGCCTCCACAGGCGGGAGACTCGGATTGATCATTTTCTTAATGTCGTGGTCAGTACAATTGGAAGACCGGAAAGGTTCACAGGACGTGGCGACGGCAGAAGTTTCAACGCAGTGAACTTCTAAAGCAATGATCGTCGCCAGGGTAATATGTTTAGGCAGAATTTGCTTTGTGAGCCCGAAATTCACCACAGGGAGATAGGTGCGATTGTCTTTGACTCTCAGTATTGTATGCGGGACAGTAACGTTGTGGCTGAGAACGATGGCAGTTATTGGAGCGGAGATGTAATCTCCATCGGGAACTGGCATAGATGGCGTCATTTCGATGTATTGCAAGGCCTGTGGTGGAACGGGAACAAAATCAGTCGGTCTCAGGCGAATTTCGTGAGGTGGTGTAGGATCGTCCATCAGAGGGTGGTCAAGACGCACAGTACTTGAGGAACAATCAATGAGCGCTGAATGGGCAGAGAGGAAGTCGAGGCCTAGTATGAGGTCATGGGGGCATTGGTCAAGCACAGTGAAAAGGACGACAGTATGGTGGCCGGAAATGCTCACGCGTGCAGTACAGAATCCGACCACGGCCACCATGCCGTCGGCGATTCGTACGACCCGAGTAACGGCAGGCGTAACAATTTAACTTAAATGGTGGCGAAGGCGGCTGGTCATAATCGATATCTGAGCTCCGGTATCTATGAGTGCTGTGACGGGTGTGCCATCAACGTGGACGTCCAGAAGGTTACGTTTCGTAAACAGCGTCAAAGGAGGATTTTGCGGCGAATTCGACATTGCAGCCCTACCCCGAGGTGCCGCATTGCCTAGTTTTCCGGCTGGGATGGTCCTGGGTAGGTCGGCGAGGGCGAGCGGTGAAGCTGGGGCGGACGTGGCTGGCGACGTTGAGGCGAGGGCGAGCGAGTATAGCGGCGAGGAGAGGTAGCGGCGTCGGAAGCGTCGTAGAAGCGACGGAGTGAAGAAGTGCGGGGCGAACTTAAATTCCAGAAAGTGTTTCGAGGCGGGGACGTATGGCCAACGGCTACGGCAGTGACGGGAAACGTGACCGATTCGGCCGAAGCAGAAACAGATCGGCCTGTCATCAGGTGTACGCCAGTCCGATGGATTCCGGGCACTGTAGGGATAACGGGCACTGTAGGGTGGATCGCGATAGGACCGAGGCATAGAGGCAGGGCTGGGGTCAGGATGACTCAAGGAGCAGGCGCTGGGGAGACCCATATTAGCAATTTCCTGGTGAACCACGGATTGGATCAGTGATATCGTCTAAGCAGTGTTGGTCGAAGACGTCTGTTGAGGCGAGACAGGAAACGCTGCTTCGAGTTCGCGGCGCACAATGCGAGTCACGTTTTCACTGGGTGGTGGCACGCTAGATTGGTCGGTTGGGTTGGTGCAAGAAGTGGTCGCTGCAGTATTTGGAAGCCGTGTAAACTGATTATGTATAGGGCAGCTCTTCGCCTGCTCGAAATGGCGGCATTCCTTCATGATGGCGTCGATGGTCGATAAGTTTCTAAAGATTAGAAGGTTGAATGCGTCGTCCGCGATACCCAACTTTGTCCGCCTCTGGCATTGACGTGTCGATTTTATGACAGAGGGCGAGGACGTCCTGAATGTAGGAGACGTACGACTCGGTAGTAGTTTGGGCACGCGTGGCGAGTTGTTGCTTGGTGGCTAGCTGTCGACCGGTCGGATTGCCAAAAACGTCGGACAGCTTCTCTTTAAACAACTTCCAACTGGTGAGCTCTTGCTCGTGTGTATAATACCACGTTCGCGATGTTCCGTCGAGATAGAACACGAAATTGGCCAGTATTATGGTCGGATCCCACCTGCTCACCTTGCTGACGTGCTCGTACATCTTCAACCATTCTTCTACGTCAACACCGTTGAGGCCGTTGAACTTGCCGGGGTCTTGCGGCTGAGGTAGAGCAACGTACTGGGTCTGCGTAGTCGGCGATGAAGCTGCAGACGCGGTGCCTGCCGCTGAATGCATGTTCCCAGGCTGGGCGAGACGTCCGCTGCGGAGCTCGGTGGCGAAGACGCGTACGCCGCACCTCTCACCAAAATGTCACGGGTATAAACTATTTACAGAATGTATTTGCAGGAGATAGACAGCAGCTGAGAACACAGAGAGATGATGATGATGATGATGATGATGATGATGATGATATCCTCAGCACATGGCTCGTACCCACTCCGGGGGATTGGCCAGGCTGTTGCCACTTCGTCCTCTTCTCCTTCGTCGACCTTGTTTGTTTTGCTCACCGTAACAATATACTGCACAAGCCAGTCGCTGTCCGTGATGTCTACGTTGAAGTCTTCGACAAGTACGAAGGGGTTGTTCTTGTACTTTGTTTCGTATTCGCGCATGGCTATAGATCGATGTACTTTTCTACGTTGCCTCGAGAGAGATTCGGGGCCAAGTACACTGTCGTGACGACGGTTCTATCGGATAGTTTTATTGCAGCGTGTTCACCGTTGTGAGATTGGCTCATTATTGGTAGGTCGAGATCTTATTTTTGAAAGTTGGTGGAGTGCTTGAAGCCTACTTCACCTCCACCGCGGGTCGGCCCGGTATTACACTATCGTCGGTATCAGCCCACACAAGAGCACGGACAACGTGGACGGATGGACAAGCCTGGACCCTAAGGTGCTCCTCCGCTAAAACAATCAAAGCCCCTTTCTTAAAGAAAGATGGTTGAACGCGAAGCTTTCTCCCGTGTAAACTGAATCAAAGTCCAAAGCCAACGACCACGCAACGAACCCAAGAAATGTTGAGTGACCGGATGGGATGCATACTCGTATGTGATTTGATTGCTTCTTTAGGATTGTATTTTTCGAACGTTGAAGTTGAATGAAGACACATTTCGTTAAGTTGCATAGCCTTTATTTTAGATCATGTAGCAGTTGATTACACGCACACACTCACACTTTCACGGACGACTATACACTTGCACACTATTGCCTTGTGATCGCTGTGGCAGATGGTCAGAGGCGCTGTCGTTTCCGATACACGGGATCGGCCTTACGGGCATGATCGCGCTCGCGCTTACGTTCGCGTACGGTAGCCTCTTCTGCCGTCCGCTGCACCCGCGGCTTACCCATGGTGACGGCCGGGAATGCATTGCGTGACGCGCGTAATGCAATGCAGATATATACAGTTGGTCTGGGTAGCGTGGCGTTGCAGTTCCTACTGTTCTTATCAGTACAACTACGAAGGTAAAGTCTAGTGTTATACAGTACGTATGTAATGCGCCGTTGTTCTATTTAGTGCGCAGATGCGCAGATAGTTTCATTGTGTAAGTTGGCTTTCCTGCAGGGCGTTTTCGGCGCTCACGGACGAATCAGTGAGACATAGAAAGCTTCGCTTTCATAATGTAGAGCGAGCACAGTCATTGCAATGTGTGGACAGGTGACTGTACACCACCCCTTCTGCGCAGGGCACGAAAGGTTCTGGTGCTTTTTTCTGGCAACCTCTCGGCTTTTCACTGACAGGGTAAGTGAGCTCACACAGGCGACTTAGCTTTTCAGGTGCTGAAAATACCACCTTCACGCCGAACTGACTGGCTGCTTTCTTCAGCCCATGCGAGACCTTATGTATATACGGAATGACCGCCAGCTTCTGCTTTGTTTTTTGGACGTGTTCGCAGGGACGCCATCAGGATTCCGCACTTTCTTAAGCACGTTGCTTCCAACTGAGACGAGCACCTGCGTTGGGTAACCTAACGAGACCAGATGTGCGGCTTGTTCACGCAGGCTGCATGGTCTCAACAGCATGACAAGGCGTCTGAATGGCATTTGTATAACAGAGAGGTTAAGAATAACACGCTTCACCAATTTCAAATGTGATTAATTGTACGCCAGAAGTGCTTTGTTAGCTCAGGGATGCATGTTTGTCGTAAAAGCTTGCATGTTTGTCGTGAAAGGTTAGTCGAAAATAAAGAAATTGCAAGATGTTATCAACCGGCAATTCGCGCGTTGAAGTGAGCGGGGCGAAGCAATTCCGGGAGATTTATGAAATCTTAACCAATGTCAAAAACAAGGTGTTTGTGTCGGATCCTGCCTGGCACCGGTCCTAAGTGACTTGCTTTTAGCTAAGCTAGACAAATGCTTAATGAACTACCTTAAAGGTTTTAATGTTTTAGGTATTTTTAGACATGTTGACGATTTTATAATCATCCATGACAATGCCCTGGGCAGCACTGACCAGGAAGCCGAGATTTTAGGAATCTTCCGAAACTGCTTCGTTCCAGCCATTTTAACCAATGAATTACCGGTTGCAAGCAAAAAATGACAGGCGATGGCCACACCCGTCGTCTCTGATACATTGCCATCCGCCGCCAAAACCTCCTCGCCCTTTACGCTGCCTGTAAAAAAACCGACAAGACATCTCGACAAAAGTGGAACTCAAGACCATTGTATTCGATCGATCTCAGTTGCTCAAGGCCTGTTCGTCACTTCGGTCTGCGTGCAGCATCGATAATTCGCTCGTGGAATGTTTGAGGGCGCCATTGCCGCTGCGAGTAAGCGCATTATAACGTTGTACTTTTTCAAATGGCGCGCGCTTTCTTTACAGCCCGTAAAAATTGAAACCACAGTTTTCAATTGAAACCATTTAGGTTGCCATTTGGTGGGCACTTAGTTGTACTTCTTGAATATCTTCGTCTAGGTGCTGCCTCAGCCAGCGTGTTTGCCGTTATCGTTCTGCTATTCTGAATGACAGTTCGCGCCATGCTCAGCAGCGAACCATACCGATACAGTTGCGTCGCATGCTACCGCAACCATTTTGCGCTTCATTAAACCTCCCTAGGTTTAACGCGAGCGCGTCAAGGGCCCCGTGTCGCAGAAAATCCGGCGTCGGCGTGAATGTCGGCGTCCGTGGCGGAGAAATTCATCCCGAACGACCCCGACCGCGCAGGCCCTCCGTGTGGCGCAAGGTGTTAGTGCAGAAGAAAATCATCCTGAACTACTGCCACCGCGCAGGCCCTCCGTGTGGCGCAAGGTGTTAGTGAACAAAAATTCAATTTCTCTACAGTGAAATCCGTCAGAAAAATGGTAAAGTACGACTTAACCACAACCTACAGAAATGGTGGCGTCGGGCTGTTATTTGAATGTACAAGAAAACACAATTCTGTCACGAGGAAACTCAAACACAAACTCCTTTTGCAGCATTTCTACCACACCATTGGCAGCGCGCTCGGGTATGCTACTTCCGAAAATCTTATCCAGATGGCGCTTGCATCCTCGGCAGGTTATCAAGGGGCTTTACGGCAGGTTAGGGCGCCTCGATGCCAGCGCCGCTTACAGGGTGGGGACAGCCTTTGAACCGCCCCGCGCCGCTGCTCTGGCTTTTCGGCGCCATGTTGGTTCTTTCGCGGTGGCTGTCGAGCTGAACGGACGCGTGCTCCATTTGCTGGTGGCGTTGTGGTGCGATAGCTCGTGTTTTGTGTAGTCTCTTGTGATGTTCGTGCTTGTTAACGAAACATGACGGGCTGCTTTGTCGCTCTGTGCACTGGATCGACCGCGAAAGAGCCGCGCGTATTTGGTTGCCCCCGCGACGTTGAACAAAGGAAGAAAAGGGGAGCGCAAGTAAAGCGTGACAGCTGGGTACCGATGGACACAACGAAGATATGCGAGTGAGGATCATGATTTTGTTAAGGTTAATGTCCCTTTGTAATCCTTTTCATTTTCACTGAGAAGTTGCTTGTATATGTTGGCGTGCCTCTGCAGTATGGTGTGATCGGCGTGTTTGACTTGTTGTAACGGCGTAGGTTTATTCTAGACGTTTGTGAATTGACCTTTTTTTAATCTAGAAGTATTGGGGCACTTGTAAACTCGTTTCCTGGATACGCGATCGATGACAGCACCTACCTGGTAGATTTTTTTTCAGCAAGAATTAAACAAGCACAAAGCATTACTCAGTCGGAAGAGAGTGATGAGAGAAGCGACTTCATACTCGATTTAGAGGAAGTTTCTTTTCTTGGGGAAGATATGCTCGCCCACTTGGCAGTCTTTTTGTTGAAGCCAATTATCCGCACTGTGGAACACTGCTATGCGTGCATGCTAGTGGCTGAAGAACCTGGACAGGAACACCACCTTGATCAACTAAATGAATATGTCCAAGGCTGCAAATATTAATTTATGCAAGCAGACAAATTCTGGACTTTGTATTTTTAATGTGAGGGTGTTCTCAAGTCTTTTGCTGAAGCTCAAGATCTGAGCTGTCTGAGAAAAACAATTGAAAGCACCGAAGGAAATTATTGGAAAGGATGTAACCTTGCCAGAAAACCCATGTCATCAGCACAAAGCTGTGATTGGAAAACTTCTTGAGCGATTTGTGTCCACACATCTCCACATCTCTCTGTGATGGCTTAACACTCCTGAAAAGGCAACTGAGTGTTATGCTAGGAAGACTGTAGCAGGTACGAGCGTGCAGTAGGGCAACCACATTTTAACCAGATAACCTCGCTGAGAGCTTATAAAGTGGATTAATTAGTGCTTACTTTTGTAAATAAATTGTGTTTGAGTGTTGGAAGCTGTTCTCAATGCATTTTTCTTCTTCAGCAGGCACCTGAACTGCTGCAGGCCTACTCACGCAACGTCTCAATATTTTTCCCAGTTTCATAAATATGACGGGAAAACCCTAAGAAGCAAGATTACTATTAAAAGAGCTTCAAACTTAACATTTCATAAAGTGTACAATTCTAGTAATATTTGTGGGTCGCTTACCAGTGAAATGAATAAATAAAAAAGGGGGTAACCTCGCAAACAAATCGTGCTACCTTCAGGTTGCGAAACACGCGAAAAGTGTCGGACAACCTCTTTTGAAACGAACACTCTATGCAAGCAAACTGTTTATCAGATGGTAAAGCAGAAAATCTGCATTTAAATCGTGTTGGTATCGCCCTTAGCACGCCCGCCGCCCTTTCTGTCCAATGGTTAATCTACAGCCGCTACACGCCCAGCGCCTCCGTATTGGAAAGAACCAAGATGGCGCCGAAAAGCGTGGGTGTCCCCATCCTGAAAGCGGCGCTGGGCATCGAGGCACCCTACGGCAGGTCAAATTGGGACTTGGCCTGCCTAATGCGTTTTGGACACGCGCGCGCGTCGGGGAAATAGCAAACAATTAATACAAAAATAAAGAAAGGTCCCAGGGCCTTCACATTTTAATAACATACGACATATTTCCCCTGGAAAAACGCCTTACTAGCAATGCAGTTCTGTTTAAAAGTGAAGCTGACGTTAAGGGGATCGGTGCAAGCTTGGTCTATGTAAGCTGGCTTTCCCACGTTATGTGTTGCAGTGAAACCGACTCAAAGAAAAATACGATGCGAACGTGTCCTGATAACGCTATCGCGTTCCACGCTTAAATGGGAAGCTTAAGTGTCCTCCAATTTTTGTTAAACGAATTTCATTCACGTTGGGCACGCGTCTCGCCGCTTGCCAGCAACAACAAACCGCGCACCCTTGCAGGCGAGCATCACGTGGGCAAGCAGATGAAACGATCGTGCAGGGCTCTTAAGTGATATGACGCTCCTGCCCGCTGCTGTAGGCCACCTGCGCTGAAGCTTTCCAGATTGACCGCAGCGCCTCAACACACAGCCAAGCGAGCTGAAAAGCAAAATTGGAGGGACGCGATTCAGATTGGGTTTGATACTTTCGATCGCTTATCATATCATAAAGTAAGAGTGCCCGAGACGCGCAAATGTTATACTACGCTTAGGGTTCCTCGATGCGTGCGCCCCCCTCCGCCGCCGTGGAGGGTGGAGTCATTCTGTGAAGGGGTGAATGCCGCCTTTCGACCGGCGGCCGCCATTGCGCTCCCATCGTAGCGGCTGGTTGAGTGAGACACGTGTGCGGCGTCTTCTAGGGCAAAATGCCCGGGTGTTGCGTGCCACAGTGCACAAACCATTCGCGAAATGGCTGGAAGATGTTCAGATTTCCGAAAGATCCGAAGAGGCGACTCCTGTGGCTGGTAAAGATCAGGCGCGACAAGTGGCAATCCACGGACCGTTCCTGTTTGTGCAGTGTAAGTTATGCCCTTTCTGTGTTTGGGGAGTTAAAGCTGTGTGACACGGGCATTTTGATCGCGATCGAGCCTTATACGGATCGATTTTCTCGATCGTGATCAGCTCCCTTGCGCAAGCTGCAGAAGGAAGCCGATCATTGTTGAGAAATCAGATCCTGATCGGGCTTAATCGCAATCACCAGTGCACCGTGTGTAATAGTCGTTCATTTGCGCGCTATTTCCCGTAGCGTTTGTCCGTCTTGTAGTCTTAATATCTGGCATGTAAACGTGCGTGTTTAACTCGTTCGTTTCTGGATAGCCCAAAATGCGCTGTTCTTAAACGCTTGTTGTGCATGAGCTGCAAGTGCGTAAAGATCTGCACCTACGTTGTGCGCCTTTAAATGCGAAGCATTTCTTATCGAACTTCGGCGACTTTGAGCGTATCTATGTATCTATCTATCTAGCCGCCTACGACTTTGTGCTCTCCTGGCCGTTTCGTTAATGGGATGTATACGAAAATTGGTATGCCACAACATGACTGCATTTAATGAATACAGTTAATTTGCAGTGGGTTGTAGCGCTTGTTCTTGAAAAAATTCTCAACCAAATAAACAATCTACGACATGAGAAATCGCTATGTATTGAATGCATTTTGTTTCCTCTACGTTGAGAAGCCGTGTGGCCGCTTTATTTTAAAGATATCGGTGACTGGCCGCTTTATAACAATTACCGGTTTACGCTATATTGCTGCGGAAAACATGCTCAACAAGGTTTTATAGTCAATATCTGCATGAGAGCCATGATTTAATGCCACAAAAGCCTAATGTAGAGCACCAAATCAACTGACATGTATTCAACAATTTTTACCCATCTGCACATTTACAGGACGGTAAACGAAATAAAAAAAATTCAGAATACCCTGCGTTGCAGCATGCAGTCCGTAAATGGGGTAGCTGATGACTGATTCGAAAACATGAATGTTTTTTACAATTTTGTTGAAGGCACAAAACACAGACACAGCGAAATGCGATGGGACTCGTGTGTGTGTGTGTGTGTGTGTGTGTGTGTGTGTGTGTGTGTGTGTGTGTGTGTGTGTGTGTGTGTGTGTGTGTGTGTGTGTGTGTGTGTGTGTGTGTGTGTGTGTGTGTGTGTGTGTGTGTGTGTGTGTGTGTGTGTGTGTGTGTGTGTGTGTGTGTGTGTGTGTGTGTGTGTGTGTGTGTGTGTGTGTGTGTGTGTGTGTGTGTGTGTGTGTGTGTGTGTGTGTGTGTGTGTGTGTGTGTGTGTGTGTGTGTGTGTGTGTGTGTGTGTGTGTGTGTGTGTGTGTGTGTGTGTGTGTGTGTGTGTGTGTGTGTGTGTGTGTGTGTGTGTGTGTGTGTGTGTGTGTGTGTGTGTGTGTGTGTGTGTGTGTGTGTGTGTGTGTGTGTGTGTGTGTGTGTGTGTGTGTGTGTGTGTGTGTGTGTGTGTGTGTGTGTGTGTGTGTGTGTGTGTGTGTGTGTGTGTGTGTGTGTGTGTGTGTGTGTGTGTGTGTGTGTGTGTGTGTGTGTGTGTGTGTGTGTGTGTGTGTGTGTGTGTGTGTGTGTGTGTGTGTGTGTGTGTGTGTGTGTGTGTGTGTTTCGCACGTTTAACCAATATATAGCCCAACAAGACGCTATCTTAAGGTGTTTACGCAGCTGGCTAGGATAGCCTTCCGCTGCCAGCGAGACCGGCTGCAAATTCCGCTCTAAAAATAAAGATTACGGAACGTAAATCGGAGACCTTCACACTGCCGATGCGAAAACTTTGTGTTCTCGTCATATCGTTAAAGTACCACACGTTTTACATAACGAACTCTACGTGCAGCTGCGCAAAGTACCGCTTGCTGCCTATCCTGGCTATAGGCTGCCTGCGGAGAGGGCATCGTAATGGCGGACGCCGTAGCAGACGACGCGGTTGTCTCCACCCTCCACGGCAGCGGAGGGGGGCGCACGCATCGAGGAACCCTAGCTACGCTAACCGTGCTGGGATGATAACGCATTGTCGCGCTTGAAAACGGCAGAACGAACGAACAACCCGACGGGTGGCCAGCCTGACCGTCAAGCTCGGGAAAGCTTGGCGTGCGGCCATGTGCAGCAGTGAATCGAGTGAAAAAGCACGGGCGTGTCACTTTGTTTCAGAAAGGTTTCTTTTATTGCGATAGCAATTATATGGACACTTCAACTAGTTTTCTGCCGTCGGCGTCGCCGTGAGGTTCCGTATAGATTCCAAGGGCGATAAAATCGTCGCCGTGCGCCGTATGCGCGAGCGAAAGCGCGCGGGGGAGGCGCGCATCACGGAGAGCGAACGCACGGCGGAAAGGAAACGCGACCGTCGCACGAAAGACCGTGGGGGTCTGGGAGGGAGGCGGGGCGACGCTGTGCTGCTTCACCAAATGCTTATCTTGCAACCGGGCGCAAGGAAAACTGGCCACTCAATCTCCCGCGCGAAAGCATGAAAGCGGGAAGGCAGCGCGGGAGGGAGGAGGGGGGGCAGCTTCTCCTCTGCACTTTGCCCGGCGGTGCCAGTCGCCCGCACCGTCTCTTATCTCCACACGGCTCTGACCTTTATATGCGCTGTGCATTCGCCGCTCAGTTTCCGTTAAGCGATAGACCGCGCGAACCTTCGCCCCCTGCGGCGGCTGCGCTTGCTGCCAGCGTTTTGACAGTCGTTGTCTGCGGTCATTCAGTGTGATCTATTCATGTTTGCTTGTGCGCGCTGACACCACGATTGTTAATTCAGTTAGTAAGCCAATGTGTCAGAGTTTATGCAGCCGATAAAACTACTATCCCTACTCTGAATAGCTCTCTACTAATTTGCTATCGCAATCGATGCTTCGCCTTTCGGGCGAAACTGCGACATTTTTTTTATCGCCACCCTAGCGGCTGGTGTCGGCAACGCTGGTGTGATAAATGGAAGAGTTGCAGCGCCACCTTGCCGATGCGGGGTGCCTATATTAACGGGCAAGGAAGCTTAAAGATAGCTTCTGGACTGTCTTACTGAGGGTATTTCACCAAAGGCGCCTCAGTAAGCAAGCTTTCAGGATCGATGTAAACCGGCCTACCCACAATGAAGGCTGCCTTACTGAAGTGATGAACGTTTCAGAGTTTGGGTCTAGGTCTTCGAGTTGCCAGCGATTTCGTCGCTGGAAGGCAACATGCCCTTGGTGAATAGGAAAGCTGGGTGAACATGGAATCAGTCATCGTCTATATTGTATCACAATCCGACCTTACCAACAGAGTGACCGGAGTTCAACACTGCGAAAAAGTGAATACCATGCTCATTTCAGCCCACCTCGCATCGCGAGCTTACACACATGGCTCACCATTGATCAACGAACTGGACAGAATTCGAGGAGGAGCGCAAATGCTTCCTTCCCAAATACTGTGTCTTTTCTGCAAGAACATTTTATCACTTGCGCTATAAACTGCGAGGCCACTCTATACCTTACTCTCCGTAAAGATTTATTTAAGCTATTGAGCAATTTGGAAAGTACTCTGCCCACCGCGGTGGCTCAGTTAGCTAAGGCGTTGCGCTGCTGAGAACGAGGTCGCGGGATCGAATCCCGGCCGGCGGCCGCATTTCGATGGAGGCGACATGAAAAAATGCCCGTGTGCTTGCGTTCTATTGCACGTTAAAGAACCCCAGGTGGTCAAAATTAATCCCAAGCCCTCCACTACGGCGTGCCTCATAATCAGAACTGGTTTCGGCACTTAAAACTCCAGAAAGAAGAAGAAGGTACTGTGATCAACGTTACCATAGGCCACACAGACCACACACGACCATGACACGGTAAGCCCAGCATTGCACAGTCATTATACGCTGTGTGCGCCGAACACGTGCGTATGCAGTATAGCAGTGGAGTAGCCCTTTAGCTATAGACTGTCTGCTAGATAGCCTTGTTGAACAAGTTTCATTTAGGGAAATTATTGACACTAGAATTACGAAACCTTTGTGCGGAGTTGTGATTTGCCCTATTTTTAATTAGCCTTCATCAGAGCTATATCATCATCATCATCATCATCACCATCCTATATTTATTTCCACTGCAGGACGAAGGCCTCTCCCTTCAATCTCCAATTACCCCTGTCTTGCGCTAGCTGATTTCAACTTGCGCCTGCAAATTTCTTAACTTCATCACCCCACCTATTTTCCTGCCGACCTCGACTGCGCTTCCCGTTTCTTGGTATCCATTCTGCAACTCTAATGGTCCACCTTTTATCCATCCTACGCATTACATGGCCGGCCCAGCTCCATTTTTTTTGCTGTTAATGTCAATTAGAATATCGGCTATCCCCATTTACTCTCTGATCCACACCGATCTCTTCCTATCTCGTAACGTTAGGCCTAACATTTTTCGTTCCATCGCTCTTTTTGGCAGTTCTTAACTTGTTCTCGAGCTGCTTTGTTAACCTCCAAGTTTCTGCCCCATATCTTAGCTCTATACTGGTATGTTCCAATTAAAGGTGCTGCTCAGCGCTTTTAAGGTAAGAACGGTAATGCGCGTAATGCGTAAAATTGCGCGTAATGCGGTTGACGTACAATTATTTGGTGTTATTTCGTTGACGTTTCTTTTGTTTACGATTTTAGGGACATGTTCCTGAGCAAGCGTGGTGTTGAGGGTACGCCTAATGAAGCTGTATCGTATGTAGAAGTTGCACCCAAAAGGCTTTTACTTCACCGGGGCGTAGTGCTATACGTGCTTCATTATTCTAATGGCGTCCTGCTTCTAATTTGTAGAGAATAGCTAGCTTGTCCTAGAAAATTTCCAGATTGCTTGTACTAATATATTAACGCGATAGCGTTAAGGGCCCCGTGTCGCTAAAAATCCGGAGTCGGCAACCGGCGTCGGCAATCGGCGTCACAGTGCGATGTCGGCGGGTGGCGGAGAAAATCATCCTCAACTACGCAGGCCCTCCGCATATAATTAGGTACATGCATATGCCACGCCTTATTATATGACATGCGGTATGTGCGGGTTATATTGCCACACCATTCTATCATTAATGTTGCTCATACCTTGTCTTGCATTCTTGGCAAAGCTATTCCTCGGTATTTTGAGAATGAAAATCCACAAACAAATGTCATGAAACAAAACACCCACAGCGCATGCCTTTCATGGTAAATCTTCTCAGACTGAAACAATAAAAGTACGAAACAAAAACGGAAACCTGAAAATTATGCAATTTTTTTGGCGCGGCTGTGCAATATCTCCGGGATCGCACCACGCAAGAAGCCGCGTTTCTACCAGAAAGCTCGCCTTCGTGCATAGCGTTCGCAGCCAATGTTTCCCGGTAACCATTACGGTTGCTTAAGCTGCAGTTATCGGGAAGCGTGAGAAGCAGTCAGGGATCTTTGAATGCTATCGCGTTCCACTCTTAAAAGCGAAGCTTAAGCGTCGTCCAATTTTTGTATATGCCTCCGAATACATTCGGAAATCGTTTACTATAATAAAAAACAAGGATATTTGTCATTTTCTGTATGTGCTTGTACATTTACATTTATGCACATGTACAGTCGCTTTTGGGTCGAAAGTGCGATCACGGGAGATCGCTTGGCCTCGGAAAGAGCGCGCGCGGCGATTTTATCCCGTGATTTAGGAAGTCTGTTTTATTTTGATTATTCATGAGCGTTGCCTCTTATCGCTGAATGGCACTGACTGCCGTATAAGAAGAGCAAAAAAGTTTCTCGGGGTTTATAGACGCGTTTTAATTCCGCTCTTTGCAGAATATATCCAGCCAAGGTTAAATTATTAAACTAAATCATGGGGTTTGACATGCCAAAACAGCGATATGATTATGAGGCATGCCGTAGTTGCGGACTCTGGATTAATTTTGACCACCTGGGGTTCTTGAATGTGCACCCAATGCACAGTACGCGGGCGTTTTTGCATTTCGCTTCCATCAAAATGCGGCCACCGTGTCTGGGATCAGCCAAGATCGGAATTTGTGCTTGTTTTTGTTGGTTTTCTCGTTTAGAAAGCAGCAACAAGACCTGGTTTATGCAAAATAAACTGGTGAGAGAATATTTGACACCCTGAATGCGTTAAAGATGCCTCATCGGAATTTTGCTACCAGTAAGTTGTGAAAGATTGTCAACGTTCAAGACACGGGCATTTCTCCAGTTTCCCAGTAGTGAGAGTTGAAGATTTGGGACAGACGAGCAAGAGTCGGACCATGTAGGTTTCTAAGTATACTATTGGTTAGCTTGTTTGGGCCTTCAGAGTAGGTCTGTCCACTCAGGACGCCTTCTTGCTATCGATGGAGGAAGTGCTTAACAAAGCAGCACCCCGAAACAAAAACCTAATCCTAGCGCTGTATTTGAAAGTCGCGTTTCATAATGTGTCCGACGAGGCCATTCTGCGGGGGCTGTAGGATATAAATTGTGGTGAACGCGTCTTCACCTATACATCCAGAACTTCCTCTCGGGAAGAACCGCAACGATAGGCCAAGTAAGCATTTGGTCAGAACTTTTCGAGATGCGCAACAGAGGAACCCAACAGGGGCCAATCCTATCCCCTTTGCTTTTCAATTTAGCAATGTTCGATCTCTGTAGACGATTAGATTGAATGCGAGACCTAGGCTACACCGTATATGCAGACAATATTACGTTATGAACTTCTAAAGGCTCGCCCGGAAACAAAGAATGGACACTACAGCAGGCCGCTGACGCAGTGCCTGCCTTTGCGCGTCAGAGCGGTATGCAATGCGCACCGGAAAAAACCGAATTCATCCGTATACTGCCCCCCGCGTAACAGTAACAAAAAACTGAAAAAATTGTGGAGCTTTTTGTTGACAGCCACTGCATACAGGAGGTACCTAAACTCAGAATACTGGGCTTCTGATTGCAGCAGAATGGGTGGGCCACTCATGCGGTCCGGGTCCTACGAACGACGACCAACAACGTAGCGAAAATGACATTTCGAATCACCTATCACAAACAAGGAATGAAAGAGGCAGACACCATCACGCTGGTGCAGGACTTAACATACAGCAGGGTCACCTATAGGCTTCCATATCACTCATTAAACAATAACGAAGAATCTCAGGTGGACACAATAAGTAGAACAGCTTACAAAACGGCACTCAGCCTTCCCAAAAACAGATCAATGCCAAAGTTATTGGCGCTGAGCATTTACAATAACTACAGTGAACTCGCTGCGGCAACTCTGATCACTCAGCGCGGGAGACTCAGCCGGACTACAGCGGGTAGAGACATATAGTAAGGAGGATTGGCATACCTCCTTACCCGCAGCACGTGGGAAAGCAGCTGGAGGAACTTGATCCCTCGGACAGGGATCGCTTATACGTGGCCCATTAGCCGAGGAACATGCACCCAGAACGTCACGAGGGGAGACGTAGGGCTCGCACAGCGTGGCTACGAGCACTACTTCGCCGTCTGAATAGGGAGGACGTCTACTATGTCGACGTCACCCCATACAGACAAGCTAATCCACAGAGGAAACACGACGAAACGGTATGATGCGCTCTCCTTCAGGGAGTCCCCAGTGACGGAAGCGGAGACCAGAGCTATCGCGCTGGCCATACACACGGGTGAATCTAGAAGACGTGACAGTACCATCGTCACCGACTCCCAGGCCTCATGTCGCCTCCTACCACGAGGCAGAATTCCCAAAGGCTGTAGCACTGTAATGCAGCGTCGCCTCCACAACCACCACTCAATCTTCTGGTGCCTGGGACACCATAGGTTGGAGAGAAATGAGAGCAGAGATGCTGTGTGTGGCTCGCGCCTTAACTTTCCGAGCAGCGAAACTAGCCCCCTCAGAAGACTTTCAAACCACAGCCTCCTATCAAAATTATAACCCTACAATCGCAAGGGTCTTGCTCGCCGATCAGCGTTTTACCCGACAAGCATACACCCCTCTCCATAAACATCTGACAGGAGACGAGGCCATCAATTGGTGAAAAATTCTGACAGGGGTTTATCCCCACTTAAAAAGATTACACGCCATGTTCCTGACGTGCTATCAAGCTCCCTGCCCCTGGTGTGGAGGAAGTCTATACACTTTTTCACATTACCTGGGGCTGCTCAAAACAGCTCCCACACCTGAAAGACAGAGATTTGGCAGCACAATACACATTGGAGCAGTGGAAGGCGCGACTGTCCAGCTCTGATCTGGCCGACCAGCAATCGCTGATCGACCAAGTTGGACGGGCGGCTAAGGACGGTGGGACTCTCGACTAGGGCTCACCCATTAGAATAGTCTATTTTTATCATGGAATAAAAGTTTTTTTCTCTCAACACGCGGCAAAGTTAGAGTTCATGATGGTGTTCGTAGTGAAAAGAAAGAAATATTATATACTCTTAACAATGACTAGAGTACCCGATTTCAGTATCACGTTATTTCTCTTTACACACAATGGCCCTCCGGCCGAAACGTCTAGTAAAGAATCTTCTCAATGGGCCATGCTCCCTTCATCATCATCATCATCATCATCATCATCATCCTATATTTATGTCCACTGCAGGACGAATGCCTCTCCCTGTGATCTCCAATTACCTCAAGTACCCAATCCAATTACTCCAATTACTACAAGTACTCGGTGCCCGAGAGGTACGAAGGACCCGACAACGAAGAGCTGGACCGGCCGTTTACCATGACGGAACTGTGGACAGCGATAGATGAAAGTTACAAGAGAAGTGCACCCGCCAGGGATGCCATAACTTACAAACTACTCGGTAACATGAGCGGTGCAGCGGCCCGCGGCCTCCTAGAGCACATCAACGAAGCCTGGGAGAACTCGCGGTTGCGAAAGGAATAGAAGGACGCCGAGGTCCGCTTCATTCCAAAGCCCGGCAAGGCCCTCACGATAGACAACATGCGGTCCATCTCCCTCACGTCCTGCGTGGGCAAGGTGATGGAGCGCATGGTCCTTCGCCGGCTGCAGAAGCACCTCGAAGAAACGGATCAGATGCCGGAGACGATGTACGGCTTCAGGCAACATCTCAGCACCCAAGACGTGATGATCCAACTCCACGAACTGGTCGTCAAGCAGGCAATGAGGCACGCGCCGCGCGGGATAGTCGCCCTCGACCTGAAGGGAGCGTTTGACAACGTGTCCCACGCGAGCGTGTTGCAAAGTCTGAACAAGACCAGGTGTGGCCAAAAGACATTCGGCTACATAAAATTTTTTTGTCAAACCGAACGGCGACCATCAGGATAGGCGAGAAGAAGTCGGACCCTGTCGAGCTCGGCGATAGGGGCACCCCTCAGGGATCGGTCTTGTCGCCCCTGCTCTTCAATCTGGCCCTCCTGCCCCTGCCCGATCTACTCAAGCAAATCGAAGGCGCGGACCACGCGTTCTACGCCGACGACATTACGGTGTGGACAGCCCCAGCCGGGTCCGATGCCTGGATGGAGGAAGCCTTGCAGCGGGCGGAAACAACCGTGCACGAGTACTCCAAGTCGTGCGGACTGAGCTGCGCTCCCCAGAAATCGGAGCTGCTCATGATACAACCGGGAAAACCAAAGAAGGAGCTGCCGCCGAACGTGATCATCACCATCGACGGCACGGCCATCAAACCAACACAGCAGATTAGGATTCTCGGCCTACTGCTTCAGAGCGACGGGAAGGCACACGCCGCCGTCACAAAGATCAAGACTACAACCAAACAGATACTTAGTATGCTTCGGAGGGTGCCTAAAAGAAAACGAGGCATTAAAGAGGACGATGCCATGCGCTTGGTACGCGCGTTCGTCGTGTCGCGGGTTACCTACTTCGCCCCGTATCTCCAGCTGACGAAGGCGAATAGGGACACTCTAAACACGATGGTTAGATAGATAAACTTTAATTCAAAAATAGTTTTGTCTTACCCAATGGGGCATCGCTAATGGTCGGGGCCCCTAGTCCAGGGCTCCGCTGGCTCTTGCCATCTTCTCTGCTCTCTGGATCAGCTTGAGCTGGTCGTCGAGGGCCGAGCTGGACAGCAGTGCCTCCCATTGCTCCCTCATGGTGTTCGTGTCATGGTGTTCTGTGTTGTGTAGCGTGCACTCCCACGTAATGTGGTATAGAGTTGGTGTGGCCCCACACCACGGGCATTCGTCCCTGTAGGCTGTGGGGTGCAGGCGATGTAATATGTGTAGGTTCGTGTAAGTGCCTGTCTGGAGCCTACGCCAGGCAGCGGCATCCTCCGTCTTTATAATTCGATGGGGTGGGGGATATTCTAAACACGATGCTTCGTAAGGCAACGAAGCAAGCACTGGGCATGCCCATATACTCGTCCACGCAAAGGCTGCTAGACATGGGCGCCCAAGACACGGTTGAGGAGCTCATCGAAGCCCAACTCTGTAATCAGAGAATCCGGCTCAGTCACACGGAACACAGATGAGCCTTCCTACGCAAGATAGGATGGCAGATCGAGCCAGTACCCATCAAGGTGGCCCTTCCGGAAGACTGGAAGACGACCATTCAGACCAAACCTCTTCCTCGGAACATGACGCCGGGCAAGGACGACGAGAGGCGCACCGCGCGGGCCAAAGCCATGGCCCGGAAGCTGGAAAAGAACCCCAGGGTTCTCTACGCGGACGCCTCGCTCCGAAAACAGTGACCGAGCAAAGATGGTGGTTACGTCAAAAGACAGGCTGATCGTCAGCGCGTCTCTGAAGACAACAGACCCCGCAGTTGCCGAAGAAGCGGCCGTGGCCCTCGCACTCGCACAGCCGAGCGTGGACACCGTGGTCACCGACTCAAAGACAGCCTACGGAAGCTTCCGCAGGGGGGAATCTCCTACGTGGTCCAAACCATTCTATCCAAGTGCAAGCCTCCGGGAAGAGCCATAGAGCTCGTGTGGGTAGCAGGCAACACCATCGCCGACTACCATGCCCGAGAAATGTCAATCCGGGCAGAGCACGAGCCGGAAGAGCTACCGAGCCCGGTTACCAGCTTTCGGGACATTACCCGGATGTACCGAGAGGAAAGGTGCAGACTGCCAGAACCGCACCCCAAACTCACCAGACAACAACAGACCACCCTGCGTCGAGCGCAGGCGGTATCGCTTGCGCAACCCGTACTGATGAACCGCATGTACCCTGCGGAACATGATACGCTCTGTCCTTTTTGCAAAAGGGCACCCTGCCCCACATGTTGGCTGAGTGCACATAACTCAAGACCCCCCCTCCTCCCCTTCCCACCAACAGCCGCAATCCCCAACCCCTTGAGCGATGGGAGACCTTGTTATCCAGTCCCGCCCTACCGATTCAGCTCGCACTGACGGACAGGGGCCAGGAGCTGCTGGGAACATATGGGTACCGTAACTAGGGAACCTGAATGCTTGTTTCCTTGCCAGGCTATTGAATATTATCTTTGTCTTCTGCATATTAATCTTCAACCCCACTCTTACACTTTCTCGGTTAAGGTCCTCAATCATTTGCTGTAATCCGTCCCCATTGTTGCTGAATAGGACAATGTCATCTGCAAACCGAAGGTTGCTGAGATATTCGCCGTTGATCCTCACTCCTAAGCCTTCCCAGTCTAAGAGCATGAATATATACTTCTCAGTGAATAGCATTGGAGAGATTGTGTCTCCTTGCCTGACCCCTTTCTTGATAGGTATCACTCTACTTTTCTTCTGGAGAACCAAGGTTGCCGTGCAATGCTTGTAGATATTTGCTAAGATATTCACGTATGCCTCCTGTACTCCTTGATTACGCAATGCCTCTATGACTGCTGGTATCTCTACTGAATCATATGCTTTTTCATAATCTATGAAAGCCACATATAGAGAGGTTCATTGTACTCCGCAGATTTCTCTATTACCTGATTGATGACATGGATATAATCCATCGTAGAATATCCCTTCCTGAAGCCAGCCTGTTCTCTTGGTTGGCTGAAGTCAAGTGTTGCTCTTATTCTATTGGAAATTATCTTGGTGAATATTTTATACAATACTGAGAGCAAGATAATGGGTCTATAATTCTTCAATTCTTTAACGCCTTCCTTCTGATGGATGAGTATTATGTTGGCGTTCTTCCAGCTTTCTGGTACACTTGAAGTCGTGAGGCATTGCGTATAAAGGGCCGCAATGTTTTCAAGCGTGATATCTCCTCCATCCTTGATTAAATAACAGTCGATTAATTCAAAGACGGAGGAGATATCATGCCTGAAAAGCTTGCGGCCCTTATACGCAATGCCTCACGACTTCAAGTGTACCAGAAAGCTGGAAGAACGCCAACATTATACTCATATATATATATATATATATATATATATATATATATTGTAGTGAAGAAGAGAGACGCTAGTGGGTTCAGCGATACTGGATCACAACGTTAGTGGGTCGGGCGCTCTGGATCGGCAACGGCTCTCGTGCTTGAAAGCTGTGACTTCCCTGACCGTTGACGTCGCGCTGCTCTGAGCTCTGCCAAATAAACACCTTTAGAATTGGTGGAGTCTGCTGGGTGCCCTCAGACAATCATCCTGGAACTCCGGTCCCGTACCCTATCATCTGCCATGCCCCAAGACGCCTCCCAGCAAACGCCTCCTCCCGCACCCACTGCATGTCCCGCGGTGCCTCGTCATCGCGACCCTCCTATCTACACTGGAGTGGACGACACTGACGGGAACGAATGGCTCACGGTGTACGACAGGGTAACCGCCCATAAGAAGTTGGACGAAGCGGCCAAACCTAACATGTTATGTTCTAATTCGCTGTTGTAGCCAGCCTGTGGTATAATAACCATGAAACAGAGCTCCAGACATGGTCCGAATTTAAGACTTCCCTCGCCGATGTATTTGGCCGCCTGCTGTTCGCAAGATGCGTGCCGAGCAGTGTTTGCGAGAACGAGCTCAACAGCCAGGTGAATTATTCACGGAGTACACAAATAGACAGAGTATGTCGATAACTTTACCAGTCTAGAGGGTGACTCCAGAGTTAGTGGCACTGTAAAAACAGGAAAGGCTGAGGCGGCGGAGGAGGCTGCCTCAGCACTGGCAGCAGCCTCCACAGAGGCCAACATCATAGTCGGCGACTGCAAGACCGCCGTCAAGAACTATGCCAAAGGAAGAATCTCGCCGAAAGCGCTAAGATTGTTAGCCAACTTTCGTGAAGATCGAGATGTTTACATTATATGGGAACCTGCACACTCCTCCCTTCCCGGGAACGAAATAGCGCACAACCTGGCTCGAGAACTGACGGACCGAGCAGGTGACACGCAAATACTGGGAACGGAGAGAGACCGGATGACCAGCTTTACCGAGATAACCAAACACTATACATTTGGCAGGGCCCGTTTCCCCCCGGCACACTCCTCGCTAAGTAGACGGCAAGCGACAGCATGGCACTTGTTGCAAACAGAAACATATCCGAACCCGGTGGCCTACCACCGATACTATCCAGAACTTTACACCGAGAGATGCCGATTCTGTCAAGAAAGGGTGGACTTACAACATATGGTTTGGGCTTGTCCTGGGACATCCACACAGAATAAAACGCACAAGACCAGAGAGCAGTGGGAGACCGCGCTGCTCAGCTCTGCACCGGAAGACCAACTTAAGGCAATCCAGCAGGCCGAAGATGCCGCCAGAGCCCAAGGGCTCGATGCCGTCATCTACTAGGTCTCACAAATATGCTACACAAATAAAGTCTATTCCTCCTCCTCCTCCAGTTATATTGAAGATGTCCTGGACCTATGCCGAAAAGTCAATTTGACCATGGCGGAGTCTGATCGAATCCGAAACATCCTGAAGGGCATAGAGGACGACGCCTTAACATGTTGCTGGCCAAAAATCCTCGCTCTGTGGTCGAAATTATCACACTGTGCCAGAGCTATGAAGAACTACGCAGGCAGCGGTCACTGACCCGTCGATCTCTACCGCGTGACGAACACATCGCTGGTTTACTGCCATGTCAGACCAGGCAGCGTTGCTCGCAGAAATGACGGCGTTCGTCCACGACAAAGTTGCCCGGCAACTCTCATTGAGGAATTTTGCACAGCCGCTGCCGGTGCATGCGCCAATTCCGAGTTTTGCGCCTCCGTTTCGCCGCGCCATAGCGCAAGAACTCAACGAGGTTTTTCCTGAGCACCACCAGCACGTTCCTGCGGCTGTGCCTCACAGCTACGCCGAAGTCATGGCCAGGCCTCAACAGATCCCGACGGCTGCGCCACTCAGCTACGTGGAAGTCTTCACCCAGCCCCAAAAACTCCCTCAACGGGGACCTCTCACGTACGCCGAAGTCCTCGCTATGCCCCGACAACAGCCTGCCATGCAATCACTTCACCAGCCGCCCCGGCGAACGCGTCCTCCCACATAGATGGAACCTGCCGCAGCGACTCGGTGGCGTAAAGCGGACAATCGGCCGATATGTTTTGCGTGCGGCTACGCAGGCCACGTCGCACGCCACTGTAGTAGCGTGCATCCGCCTAGCGCTACACCATATGCGCCAAGTCGTATGGTGGGTTCTCCGTGCCCATATTACGACGACGATCCTCGGGCTGCGTCACCACCATTCCGCCGGTCTGCCAACATCCGCCGCTCACCACCTTCTCCACGTCGACGCTCCCAATCACCGATGCGGCCTTGTCCCGAAGCTCGGGAAGAGGAAAACTTATCGTCGAAGTCCATGAGGCAAGGTCTGCGACGCCGTCGAAACGCGAAAGTCCTCAACGTAGACCGACCAATGTGATGGACGTGTTAGTCTACGGTGAGCGCACATAATCCCTCGTGGACATCGGAGCCACCGTATCAGTTATGGACGCAAAGCTTTGTCGCTTCCTTTGAAAGGTCACGACGACCCTTGCTGGATTTTCCCTCCGTACAGCAGGCGCACAGCGTATTTACCCAATAGCGGCGTGCACCGCCCGTGTTCTCATCAAAGACATTGTATACGCCGTCGAATTTATTGTGATTCCATCGTGCTCCCACGAAGTTATCCTGGGGTGGGACTTTCTCGCCCGCCACAATGGCGTCATCCATTGCGCTCGGGCCGAACTAGAACTGTCGCCTATCTCAGATATGAAGCCTGCCGATAATACTTCTTTTGCGCACAGACTACTCGCCAGGCACGACACCAAGGTACCTCCCAACTCGTCAGTGATTGTATCTGTGCATTGCAGCAGCCTCTCTGAAGCCGTCGCACTACTATCTCCATCTGGCCGCTTTTATACTCAAAGAGGTCTGCTGCTACGTTTTGCTACAGTGGACGTCAAACAGGGCTCCACAGCTATTTTCGTCTGTAACCCCTTCTCATGCCCTGTGATGCTGCTTCAAGGCGAATGTCTTGGCCATGTGGAAGCGATCGACGCCGTACAAATTACGGATGTTCCCGAAGACACGTCCTGCACCAGTTACAGCACGCTCGGTTCTCTCTCTACGTCCGACCCTTTGCCCACAGATACGTGTTCGATTCATCTATTGCCGATGGCCTCACCACAGCTCAGCGTTCTCAGCTTCTGCGTATATTAGAAGAGTTTCGTTCTTCTTTTGATGGCGGACAACCTTCCCTGGGCCGGACGTCTGCTGTCACTCACCATATTGACACTGGCTCCCAACCGCCATTGCGGCAACGCGCATATCACGTCTCTGCCACAGAACGTCGTGAGACGTTCTGTGGAAGAGACAGAAATGAGAAAGTGGACGAAATGCTTCGCCACGAAGTGATCCGACCCTCGGACAGTCCATGGACATCTCCTGTCGTCCTTTTTGCGAAAAAAGACGGCTCTGTATGGTTCTGTGTCGACTATCGGCGCCTGAACAAGATCACTCGCAAATATGTATACCCGCTACCGCGAATGGATGGCGCTATCGATAGCCTACAAGGAGCTTAATTCTTTTCATCTCTAGATTTACGCTCCGGCTATTGGCAAGTGATCATGGCTGACGTCGATAGGCCGAAGGCAGGCTTTGTCACACCCGACGGCTTATACGAATTTAACGTTATGCCGTCTGGACTTGTAATGCGCCAGCAACCTTTGGAAGCATGATGGACACAGTTCTGCGCGGTTTAAAGTGGTACACATGCTTATGTTACGTAGACGACGTTGTTGTTTTTGCCCCTGACTTCACCACGCACCTACAGCGCCTCAGACGTGTTTTGACGTGTCTAACAAACGCTGGCCTACAACTGAACCTAAAAGAAGTGCCGATTTGCAGCACGACAGCTCACAATACTAGGTTACGCCGTCTCGAAGGACAGAATCCAACCAGATCCAGCCAAACTTCGTGCCGTCGCTGAATTCCCAAAACTGACGCCCGTCAAAGAACTGCGCAGTTTCGTGGGCTTGTGTTCCTATTTCAGGCGCTTCATTCGGAATTTCGCTGCCGTCATATATCGCCCCTGACGAAGCTCCTTGGAAGCAACGGACCCCTTCATACGTGGTCGTCCGAGTGCGACGAGGCGTTCGCAAAGCTCCGTCGTTTGCTGACGTCCCCTCCCATTTTGCGCCACTACGACCCAACGGCACCTATTGAGGTACACACAGATGCCAGCGGTGTTGGCCTCGGCACTGTCCTAGCGCAGCGGTAAGAAGAGTTTCCTGAATATCTTGTGGCAAATGCTAGCCGTACACTTACCAAAGCTGAGACCAATTACACCGTCACGGAAAAAGAGTGCTTGGCGATCCTCTGGGCCCTTACTAAGTTCCAGCCCTATTTGTATGGGCGCCAATTTGATGTCGTCGCGGACCACCATGCACTATGTTGGCTGTCGTCATTGAAGGACCCCTCAGGCCGTTTCGCCCGCTAGGCACTTCGATTGCTGGATTACGATATCCGCGTACTGTACCGCAACGGACGCCAGCATGCTGACGCCCTCTCACGTTCTCCCTTGCCTGATGACAATGCCTGCTGTTCACTATCCCAGCTTGACGTTTCTTTCATCGACATTGGGACCATCGCTTCCGAGCAGCGCAAGGACCCCTGGATTGTCTCCTTCATAAACACCCTTGCTGATCCGTCATCGCAGCCAACCACTCGTGCGTTGCGCCGTCAAGCTCGCCATTTCGCCATTCGCGACGACCTGCTTCACCGACGCAATTACACTTCTGACGGCCGCCAGTGGTTATTAGTCGTACCTCGAAGTCTGCGTTCTGAAATCCGCGCAGCGTTCGACTCTTATCAACAGTGTGCACACTTGGGACTTTTCAAAACCTACCAGCGCCTCCGACAACGCTACTACTGGCGTGGAATGGACGGCTACGTTCAAAAGTTGGTTCGCTCATGCACCGACTGCCAGCGTCGGAAATCTTCACCCCAGCTCTCACAACCTGGTCTGCGGCCTCTACCCTGCCCTAACCGGCCGTTCGACCGCGTTGGAATTGATCTGCATGGACCACTTCCTTTGACATCAGCTGGTAACCGCTGGGCTATTGTTGCAGTCGATCACCTCACACGATACGCCGAAACGGCCGCCCTCCAAGCAGCTACAGCGCGCGACGTTGCCACATTCCTGCTTCGCCGATTCATTCTGCGGCATGGTCCACCTCAAGAACTGCTCAGCGATCGCGGACGCGTCTTCCTGTCGGAAATTGTTGAAGCCATTCTCAAAGAGTGCCACGTTGTTCATCGCACAACTACGGCGTACTACTCTCAAACGAGTGGCCTCACAGAACGCTTCAACCGTACGCTCGGCGACATGCTTTGTACGTCGCCTCCGACCCTTCGTAACCTACGCGTATAACACCGCTACAGAGAGCACCACTGGATCTTCACCATATTTCTTACTGTATGGTCGGCACCCTTCGCACACCATCGACACAATACTACCGCACCGGCCGGATCCATCCGAGTGCGTGCCTATTTATTCCACGGTCAGACATGCAGAAGAGTGCCGCGACCTCGCTCGGGCCTTTACTTCCGAGGATCAAGAGCGCCAGCGGAGCACTCGTGGAGACGCCTCTTTCACGGTCCCCTTAGATCCGGGAGCACTCGTGTGGCTCAGTACCTTTCACTGCCCCTGGCCTCTCACCAAAACTGGTTTCGAAGTATGAATACCCTTAACGTGTCCTCGAATGCGCAGCTCCTGTGAACTATGTAACAGAACCAGTTGAGCCATCTTCAGACATGCGCCGCCGTGGACGAGACATTGTCCATGTCGACCGTCTAAAGCCTTACTACGACCCGCTCATATTGACGAGCTGTCAGGTCGCCGGTCGGCTCCCTTATCACTCCCGGGGGTGATTGTAGCGAAGAGATACGCTAGTGGATTCAGCGCTACTGGATCACAACTCTAGTGGGTCGAGCGCTCTGGCTCGGCAACGGCTCTCGTGCTTGGAAGCTATGATTGCCCCGACGTGTGTGTGTGTGTGTGTGTGTGTGTGTGTGTGCGTGTGCGTGTGCGCGCGCGCGCGCGCGCGTGTGTGTGTGTGTGTGTGTGTGTGTATGTATGTATGTATGTATGTATGTATGTATGTATGTATGTATGTATGTATGTATGTATGTATGTATGTATGTATGTATGTATGTATGTATGTATGTATGTATGTATGTATGTATGTATGTATGTATGTATGTATGTATGTATGTATGTATGTATGTATGCCGATCGTCACTGTTGTCGATCGATGTATGTATGCCGATCGATGTATGCCGATCGTCACTGTTGTCGCCCCCCCACCCACGGTGTCGGGGGAGCTGGACAAAGGATAAAAGGGCACGCGCCGGCAGCGCTCCTTGTAAGGCTAATGGGCAGATGGGAGTCGCGTCGCTCAGGTGGTCTTCGTCGCGTAGAGCAGGCCGCCGCCTGTGTTCAAGCAATTACACGGCGCATCCTCTAGTTTGCAGCTTGCTCGAGTGCATGGGCCGGGTAGCAAGCGGATTCAAAATGGAAGGGAAATTCTTTTCTTGGCTTTTGTTTGTGTACTTTGTTGGTGCTGTTTTTGTGTTACTGGTTTGTTTATTTTGGTTTGCTCGTGTTTGCTTTGAAGTGAAGATACAACGTAAGGATTGGCCAGAGGAAAACGGGAAAGAGCGAAATGAACCAATAGGAGTGACTGAAAGAAAACTGTTGGGCTGATTTGAGCTAACCATCGGGTCGTGACAGTTGTATGCTTGTAAAACTGTTTGTGATTGTGAGAGTGCGCCGCCCTACGCTGCCGAGGGGCGGAGGAATGAAATTTTTGTGCGAACCGAATTGCTTAAAAGGTCTTAATTGCTTAAAAGGAATTGCTTAAAAGGTATGTATGTATGTATGTATGTATGTATGTATGTATGTATGTATGTATGTATGTATGTATGTATGTATGTATGTATGTATGTATGTATGTATGTAGTATGTATGTATGTATGTATGTATGTATGTATGTATGTATGTATGTATGTATGTATGTATGTATGTATGTATGTATGTATGTTAAAAGAAGTGCAGGTGCACGTACAAAAACACAAACATTTTAATTTCGACGTTTCGGCCGGGGTCCGGCCTTCATCAAGAGTGCGATTGCAAGCACACATAGCTCATTTTATACATTTGCTCTGTAACCAAAAAAAGAAGAAAAAAAAAGAAAAAAGAAGAAAGGTACCTGGTCTATGATTACAGGCATGTGTACATTTAGTGACGTCATGCATACCAACACGTACATTGACTCATGTCAAACTCAACGGAAACAGGAGAGAGCGAGAGACATCAACGTGACTATAAACTTGCGCCTGCATATGGTGTCGGGAACAAAAAAAGAAAGTCGTACCTGATTTATGACCACAAGCACGTGTACATTTAGAGACGTCATTCATACCAACACGTACACTGACTCATGTGGCACGAGCGCGAGGGGCAGTATGGGAACGCTAGCATGATCAGCGTCATTGGAGCCAGCTCTGGAAGAAGACGCTTGTAGACCGGGCTGTGATGGCTTTGACCGCTATGAAAATACCTTACGCATGCACGTTTTATATTCGTAATAAATACCATGAATGAAAAAAAAAAGAAGAGCTGCTTTGGTTTCAGGAAAGCGTGCTCGTCTCGCGCCGCGGATTGATTCCCACCCAGATCGAACTTTACCAAATTTTTTTCAAGGTCACTAATTCACTTTATTTACAGGTACCTCCTTGAGAAATGTGACGTCAATCCGAGCATTTTACACGTGTTTTTTACTCTTTGCGGCGTCGACAATTTTTCGCCACGGCGAAATTTCGGCAAGGGCACTGCCAACATAGACACCTAAGGCTTTCGCCTTAAAAATTACGGCGAGCTCCATCGTCTGTGTAATTGTGCACGGGAGCGGCATGCAAACGCCACACGACTAGGTGGCATGATACGCTTCTTATGGAAGAAATTAATAAAGGCGCGCTGATCCCGAAGGTTTTGCATTGTATGGGCGATAAAACTTGACTAAAAGTATGATAAGGTTGTGCCATACAATTTCAACCTCATAAGTTTCATCTCTTACTATGATAGGAAAAGCAATCGCTTTCTGATAGTTTGAGTGGTGGCTGTACTTTTCTGTATTTCTCTCATTGGTGTGTAAGCAGTACAGCAAGTTTGGCGAGCCGGTTTCTGTTCATAATGAATGTATGCCGTGCGAAAGAGGACAAAAACAAAATAGAAGACCGGATAAGCACTCGTTCGGTCTTCTACCTTGTCGTCGTTGTTCGTATTCAGTGCTGTGTTCATTCACCATTTGAGCTGAGTGTTCTTGCATTGCTCACAAGCGGTTGCTTATGACGTTCTGACGTCAGTTGCGCTCTTTCCGGATCTTAACTAGCCTTAAATAGAATGTGAAGTTAGCTTACAACATTTTAAATAATGTTCGTTCTGTTCGAGCCTGATTTTCGCTCGTTGTTGTGCTATTTCTTTTTCCTGTCTTGTTGCTGCCTGGCTCATTCAATTTGAATCATTTTTGGTTGCGTCATTTTATTCAATGGGGCAACGTTCGCAGTATTTATATGAGACAATTAGAGCTAGTCGAATCCCCTTATTTGTTCTATTTCTGCTCATACGGCCACCTGTTAAATTTCATCGAGTATAGGCTATGCATGCCATCCACATTTTCTCGGGCGCTTGTCCATGGAAGAACAAGTAAGGAGTTCGACATTATTCCATGACAGCTTCTTCTCCAGCCTTCTCTTAATAGAATGGTATTTCATTGGCAGCCCTTTTCAATGCGTATATATTGTTTGCAACCAACACGGGCACATAAGTGAAGGGCCGTCGCAACAAAATCACAGCTTTCTGGTAACATATTTGCAGCTAGTTAGTTAGTTAAGGTTTTATGGCGCAAAAGCAACTAAGGCTATGATGCGCCACACACAAGATGAAAACATATAATTTGATAAAAGTGCTTGATGTAACAAGACAATTACTTTAAAGTTTGTTTAAGAAACCTGCTTCATCTAGAAACTTAAAAACATCGCCTAGAGATGCAAGTGCGTTTTAAGCTAAGATCAGGGAGGGATGAAGTGGTGTCAGTGTTTTGTAAAGTTCATAAAAATATTTGTGTCTTTTTTCCTCCAACGCCGGATATGTTACTAAAATGTGATTCATAGGTAGAGATTCTCGGCACTGATTAGAAACCGCTTGGTCTTCAGTTTTCAATAAAAAGTTATGTGTGAGCTGCGTGTGACCGATGAGACTTCCATGAAACGTTGCTGGTGGTATGATGTCTTCCACTCCTGCAGTATGGGCTTTACTATTTGTAGCTTGTTGATTACTTGACAGCCCCAATCATATTGCCACTTTGAGGTGATCGCAGCACGGACCACTCGGACACAGTCATTGAATGGAAGATTTATTTCTTTTAGTTTTTCACGGGCTGCCATTGCTGCGCATTTGTCCGCCTTTTCATTTCCCGGAATTCCCACGTGGCTTGGAACCCAACAGAAACGAATTACTTTACCATGATTTTCACTTTTGCCGAGTATTCTCAGGATGCAGCCGAGGAAAGGTGCGCACTCTGATTTTCTATGGAGGGAATTAAGTGAACTGAGGAAATCTGTTTAGACAACTGCTTTTTATAATCTCCTGTTACTATTTTTTCCAAGGCCATAAGCAGGGCGTATACTTCGGCTGTAAAAACTGAAGCAAACTGTGGCAACCTAAGACAGTGTTCCGATACGACTGCGCTTCCGACATGTTCATTTGTCTTGGAACCGTCAGTGTAAAACTCGGTGTAGTCATTGTATTTTTCCTGTAGTTCGGAGAAATCTTGCATTATGTGTTCAAGTGGTGTTTATTTTTTCTTGTGGTATGTTAGAGTAAAATCACAAATAGTGCGAAATCATACCACTTGGGCAGTCTGTTCGGTGTTTCGGCTACATTGAGAGCCTTGCTCGGAACATTGTAGTTTTGGCACATATCTTCGAATCGAAGGATAAGTGGTCTCACGCTGTGTGGTTTGTTGGCATAGTGTATTCTGTTTATGGTGTAAAAAGAGTGTGGCATTTATGATTACGTAGAGCTGGGATTCTCAGAACGTATGAATTTGTAAGCAAGGCTCTTCGGTGCTCCAAACAGAGTTCGTTATTGTCGGCATATAGGCTTTCTACTGGTGAAGGTCCTGTACGCAGCAGTTGCTAAGCGCAGTATGTGGTTGTGTGTGGGATCAAGACGTTTGATGTACGACTGCCTTGCTGACCCGTAAACTATGCAACCGTAGTCAAGAATGCTGCGCACGACATAGCGGTAAATACGTAACAGGCACGTTCTGTCGGCGCCCCAATGCTTACGTGATAGGACCTTCAGGATGTTAAGCGCTTTGTTTGCCGTGGTTTTTATGCTGTTAAGGTGAGCGATGAAGTTTAGTTTACTACAAAAATGATTCCTAAGAACTTTTGTTCGTGTTTAACCGGTAACGGGCTTTGACTGAATTTGAGAACTGGATTTAATTTGAAAAGGGGGTGTAACCCCCTTTTTTGTGAAAACACGACTGCCACAGTTTTCATTTGTGTAGAAAAACAAAATCCATTTTATCGGCCCATTGCGTCAACTTGTTTATTGTTATGTGGGTTTGCCTTTCGCACGTAGACATACCTGAGGCACAGGCATGCGATTTGAAGGTCTTCGACGTATAAAGAGTACATAATGTTGGACGGTATAACTGAATTTATGGAATTCTTCTCCACGAATAGAGTAAGCTGGATGGCCCCCTTTGCAGTTAATACTCAACCCTGTGGGACGCCATTTTCGTGGACAAAGACTCGGGACAGTGTTGCCCCCAGACGGACTTGACATGTTCGGTTTGACAGAAAATCGTCCAGACAGTTGAGCATTCTGCCTCGTATTCCTAGTGTTGCTAGGTCTTGTAAAATGCCATACCTCCATGTGGTGTCGTAAGCTTTTTATAGGTCGAAAAAGACAGCTAGGCAGTGTTGTTTGTAAATGAATGCTTCACGTATGGTATGTTCAAGCAGCCTTTCTTGCAACCACACAGGTGAGTATCTAGCAAGTTATCTGTTTCCTGAACGTATGTTAGTCTTATATTTATTATGCTTTCGTATGATTTTACGAGGCAACTTGCTAGTGCTATAGGTCTATAGCTGCTGGGAATATTTGGTGGATTTCCCGCTTTCAGGAAGGGAATAATAACATCCTTTGTCCACTCTGCAGGCATTTTACCCGTTTCCCAGATCGTGTTGAAAAAACGCAACAAGGCCTCCACCGCTTTCTGGGACAGGTGGGCCAGCATAGTGTAATGTATTTTGTAAGGACCCGGAGCTGTTTTCTTACCCGAAGAGATTACTTTGTTTATTTCATGGAGCGTTCAAAGAACATTAAACGGTCTATCTGAACTTCCCGTTGTCGGAAGCTTTTGGTTTTCTGCGGACTGTTTGTGTTTTAGGAATGTTGCGGAATGGTTTGCTAGATATGGTGTAGAAGTGCTGGCCTAATATGTCTGCTTGTTCCTGTAGACTTGTTTGCGTGCCTGGAGTTGATAGTATGGGGATCGTGTAGGGAGAATTGGGGAAAAACCTCTTCCGCCGCAGCAACTATGCAAGCAGTAATCCTCTCATTCGCTTCGTTTATGCTTAGGTCATCTAAGATCACTTTATCTAGACTGGCTTTTTCAGTGAGGAGAGGCCAGTTTGCTAGGTGAAGTTTCCAACGGGGTGGTCTAGAAGGTAGTATAGGTAGCTTGGATGTTAGTTTTATGAATGTAGGCATATGGTCACTACTGTAGGGGTTAGCTATTACAGTCCATTGGAGATCAGTGAACGGAGATGGAGAACACAGTGACAAATCAAGGCAACTCATAGCTCCTGTGCTTGGGGAGCAGTACGTGGCCGCACCGGTATTTAAAAGGCATAGTTCGTTACTTAGGATAAAATCTTCGATTGTTTTTCCCTGTAGGCAGTTATTTTGCTCCCCCATAGTGTATTATGCCCATTAAAATCTCCCGCTATCAGAAATGGTTTCTGATAGCGGGAGATTTAATGGGCCATAATGAAATCAGTTTAGAAAAACCATGCTTGCTGTATGTTGACAGTGCTGCTCATGATTTCGGTGCGCACCACTTCCACGGCGATGCTACACATAAAGGAGCCGAAATGCGTGCCCTTACATTGACCATCTGATATGTACGACAGTGAAGCCTAAAAGAAGAAAGAGAGTGCAAGCAGTGGATGATGTTTGCTTTCGCGAGCTAGGCACAGGCTGGTTTAACGACAGAACAGGTATTCAAAGGGTATACAATCACGTAATTTACTCTTTCTGTATGATGCGACAAAATGTAAGAAACAGTTGACATACTCACGTGCGCAGGACGTCGTCGTGCCTTTATGTGCGCGAAAAAACTTGCGTCCGGGAATTTATAGGCCTGCGTGCAAGATAGCATGCTTTACTAAACGAAAATTCAGCGCACGTCATTTCGAAGCTCACACGAAAACACAGGTGCACGCACACCTGACAGCTGAAAGCCGGCGCGCTGATCCTGTCACATAACTTTCAATGTGTCGCAGGTGCTAGAGCGGTAACCGAACTTCAAACACACTGTCTTTATTAGGTGCGCTAGCACCCACGAAATAAAATCGCAGTATAGCCAGCTGGCGGTGCTCATAACCACAGTCGTCAATGGCCAGTGGCGTTGCCTGCGGTCATCGATTTGAACCATGGGCTGAAAGCTATCCTCATGTGTCATAGTTAATTCTTCTGGAATGTGTGTCTCACGTGAATTAAAGAAAAACAAGAAAAAAAACAAGGAAACAACAAAACAAAATACAAAATGCACAATTTTATTGGCGAGCAACAGTTGGACATCACAACAGCGTTCAGCGGTGCAATTAGAGAAATTCAGCAATTAGAGAAATAAAGCCGCCCCGTTAGCGTTCTGGCGTTCTGCTGGGTGTGAATTGCGCATGCGCGTGCCTTACCGCGAGTTTGCGGGATACCGGAGGGTCCGATCCGCCAGGTGCGCGTCCACTCCGGCCAGGTTACCGCGTTTACCCCGACGGCCGAATAGGCCTAGTCAAGACAAGCCAAAATAACAGAACAAGAAACGACAAATGGCTATCCCCGCACGTTATGTATTCACGTAGGCGATACATGCTCTATGATGACATGATTATTTTAGAACATGTTCTATCCCTCAACGCAACACTGCACAAACGCCGGGCCAGCGCGGGAATCAAAGGACTCCCGCGACAAGAGCGAAGATACAGACAATTGGCGCCGCCAGCTTCGCTAGCTCGTCGCGGCGAGATGAAGGCTCCCCGCGGCGCGCCGCTAGGATCAATCACCGTGGCTATGCTTCTTGCTCTCGCGATAACCAATGGCGGCCCCACTCGCGAGAGTTCGGGCAATCTCCGTCGGTTTGGCCTTCCGATAAACGCAGCTCGGCGTAGTACGACTACGCACGAGCACTAGGCACCACTCTTCGGCTTAGCGTCCGGAAAGGATCAACGCAAGGTATGCGCTCGCCGTACGTGCAAAGGCACCGTAGGCGAGCGCAAGTCCGAGACACAAAGGGACCGGCGGACGAGAGGAAAACGTGTGCGTACCCAGTGCTGTGCCGGAGAGGTCTCCTTCGCGCTCGCTCTGCCGACAGCGGCGAGCCGCCGTCGGCAACGCGAGCACCGCCACAGCCGGCCACCGTCACGAGTGGAAAGAGATAGGCGTATATAGGAACGACAGATCAGGTGAATGCCCGCACAAAGGCGCCGGGGCATACCTCAATCCCCACAATGCTGATGAAACTGAACGCCGCTCTTAGGCGCCCGTTCCTGAGCTGAGCGTCGTACCTTGTAACTGAGCGAACGAGCACAGCGAAAGATGAAAGCGACCGCGGAGGGCAGCGGGAGATGAAAGACTCGAGCAGGAAAGCGGAGAGGAGGGTGCAGCGGAACTACAGGCAAAACGGAGGAGGGTATGGCGAAAGCGTGAGCATGAGAGCATAGTGCGGCGACGATGAACCAGATGGCGCCAGAGTAGCGTGCGTCGTCTGGGAGGTCTCGGCGGCGGCTGCTGCGAATGGCGCCACGCGTCACCCACGCGCTGGTCCCACGCGCTGGCTCTCGCGATCTCCAGATTAGTGAGGCAGTCGCGCCACACTTCATTCTGTTTACAAGGTGCTACACGAGACAGATTGTGCGCGCCAGGTAATATATATCGTGAAATGAAAACACGTATGGAATTGCGCTCAAATTTCCCATTAGGGAGTATCGTAATCGCGGGTGAACTTTTTATGAAATAATAATGTTTTTAGATACAAGCATTGATGGGAATGTCGCATTGATGTTTTTTAAAAAGTGAATGTCGTTTTCAACGATATAAACTTCTAACACTGACAGAAACTATCAACAACCGCTGGGTCTGACATACCACAAGCAAATTGTGCCGCGGTTTTTCTTTTCGCTTCTTAGGTGGCCTAAAAAACTATCAAAGTATTCGGGGAGATCTCCCCTACGTTTTGCAGTTATACTCGTTTTATAGACCAAGTAGCTGGCTTACAGATTCCCTATGCACCATTGCATGGCCTTCAGCCACTGGCCCCGCAAGTTGTGCATAGGGTGCATAGGCTGAGGGCCTCGCAACCACCGCCATTTTTTATACCATCGAAAAAAAAAAAACTCAGGTTCAAGACGCATGGAATATACGCCGAGCAAAGCTTTAGTGAATCGGTTAATTACATCATTTAGAACTAACGGCGATGCGTACAATTTCGTTTACTTTCATCCTATGCAACGTGAAATCTCATATAATGTTTATGTTTATTCACGACAAAGGTCCCAACCATAATCTCATATAACGTTTATGTTTATTCATTACACAGCTCACAAACTATGCTGAAATGCAAACACCAAATCAGGCAGTGCGAGATGCCTACGCAGCGAAGCCACCAGGACGAAGGCAATGTGTGACGCTTGCTGAGGGAAGAATGGCAATGACAGGTGTATGCACAGAAAAGTACGGCACATATCACGTAGCAATATCTAGGTACATTTACGTATTCTGTACCTATTGTGTCACAGTGGCACATACCTATTCTGCAGGATTGGTCAAGAATGGGCACAGGCCCACTGGTATAAACCGAATGGCTAAGCAAAAAAAAAAAATGAAGTAAATCAACCAATCCATTGAATGTAATGCGCTCTGCTATTACCATGTCGCTGTGCTTTAGAGATACTTGCGAGCGTATGTCCAATGTTTACGTAAGAATTAATTTTTTGTTACGTAGAGCAGGAGGTGCACTTACTGGCACTATTTTGTCAGTCAGCATAGAAGGGTTAATAAGCCTATTCGCTGGTGCTGGCATTGGGCCCAGACATAGCATGCGTGTATGTCACGGAACATATCTGCCGAAATACGGACCCACCCACCCAGCAGCAGACAGCAGCCACGCCAGACACGGGAAGGTAGGAAAAGAAATCTTCGTTTTAAAAGTGGGCGAAGCTCCTTCAGTAAACGAGGCGTGCTAGGCCCTCGCAAGTAGCAAGGAGCCGCGAGTGGCTTCCTTGTCGAAGTTTTGCAATTTAACATTCTACGTGTAGTAGTCGGCCCCTGATACGTAGAACCTCTCCACTGACAAAAATATTAATATTTGTCTGTTTACATGGATTGGTTTCGCACACGACATATACTTTCCACATTGGCCACATTGGTCCCGCACGAATCTTTGAGCAATAAAATAGCTCTTACTTCCATAGCCCTAGCACGACTCCAGGGATCCATCGCTTTATTACCATTCCACAGTACACGGTGCCAAAATGGACGTGCGCTGGGTTGAGTGTGTTTGCTACTCTCTACACGGTCACTTTTAGTTTGAGCACAGCACAAGATTGTCACTTTATGTTAATGTCCACACGACAACATAGTTTTTGTGTTGATGCCCAATGGACACATCAGCGGCCTTGGCGCCACTAAAGTCGGTCGGTCGACGAGCTTGTCGGGTCGGTGTTTACTGCTTTATTGCAAAGGAGAGTTTTGCATTCAAGAATTATACGAAGTAAAATCCCCGAAACTCATGAAAATGTCATGTAAAGGAATCCCATATTACACGTCAGTAATACATGCGTAACAAACTACTTTAGCCCGAGTACAACATGGTTATAAGAAAAGTCAACACCTGGGAACTGTGGATAATAGTAATATACTGCGTCCAATAGTTTACAGATGATCTTTATGATGATGAGGAACAAAAGTGAAAATAGCTTAAATGTATGTGCCAAATAAACAAAAAATTAGCTTGGATACGGCTTGTGCTGCCATAATGGAAATATCTGCTGATGTAAGCTTGTTTTCCTTTAATTGATGGAGCTCGGTGTGTTACGCGCGCTGAAGTGTGCAGTAGCATCTCATTCGGACGTTAAACCTTGTTGCTCTGACAGCTATAGTGGTTATGCGCTCGCTCCCCTAGTTGTAGATCGCAACTCTGAGTCACTCCGCCGATGCTGTGTGTGCCTGGCCTCCGGATCGAGCAATCATTAAAATTATTGGCTTAAGCGACACTCTGCAGCTTATACGTACAAACCAGCACCGAAGCGAAAGCACTTGACTCTATTGTTACCTCTTTTATATATTCAAAGTGATAACCTGTGACCGACGATATTAAGCGCCAATTATAGCCCATTAATTAGGCAGACAAGTAACTCGATGTAGCAGTTAGCCCAAAATACTGCCTTTCATGATCAGATTTTCTTTTTCTATAAAGCGAAATTGTCATTTTTGACGCGGGTTTGCAGGAACACAACCATGTGAGTAATGGCGAAAATTGGCGTTTTTCTCGAACGTGTGAGCAGGCAGCCTGTTCGGCGCTCCCGGTGCGCTCGGTTTTGATATTGTCTGGATTGGGCTTTAAACTCGACGTCGAATATCTTGAATTAGGCGCAATTTTAAAGATTGAAAAAAAAAAAATCCACCGCCCAAGCACTTAGTACAGATGGTTAACCAGCGAAGCTGAAACGTGCGACCCCGGTGTTTAGCAGTGGGTTAATCCCGACGCTGTATTGAAGCGTTTCTCAATTATTGGTTACATGCTTGTGTTTCTAGTGGAACGCAAGCGCCAATGGCGGGTGGATGCTGCTAACCACGACGCCGAGCTAACTCGAGATATCGAACGCATGCGACAACGGCGAGCCGAGGAAGCGGCGTTGCGGGCAGAGCAGCGTCAACGCGGCAATGGCGGGAACGCGTTTGCTAACGACGTCACTAACGGCGCTGCCAATGGAGCGCTCTTAGGTGCGACGTAGAGAATGACGTAAGTGACGGCGCAGCCAATGGAGACGTTTATCGAAACATGTGGCGAACGGTTTTTCGTTTCGCCTAGCTATATACAGCTTTCGCTGTAAAAAATCAATGAGGGTGCATTGAAATGTGACTGCGTCCAAATTTGTCACATAAACAACTGTCCCCAAGGTTCTAATAAAAAAAAGCTAATAAACGAATTTTGTTCATTATTCTTCTGAAACCTGTGTTATTCGGGGCAAAGTATATCCGCCTGGCCTTAGAACTCCTCTGCATAGCCGTTTTATAATAAAAACCAGTAAAATAAAAAAACGTTGAGTCACTTTAGCATAAGCAAAGAGGATGAAGGCGAAAGCCTGCGCGCTCACGTGACATTCATTAAATTACTTGATATTTTCATTGAAATGCGTTGTTATTTCTTAATATTAATTAACTGTCCCTTAATTAACTTCCTCTTAACTAACACCAAAGGTCATAGGTTCGACCCCCACCGAAGGTCGTGGGTACGAGTGCCCTAACTCTATCTTGATGAAGGTGTCACATGGTGGCACCATGCCTCATGCTACCCATGCCACATGCCACATGGTGGCACCATGAATTTTGGTGCCACAACGCCGGACAACGGATTTTTCGACCCATGAGCCATCTAAGGCTTTGGGCTTAAAACACCCTGTATAATTGCTATAATGAAGAAGCGCTTCCTAGGTAGTGATACGATCTCGAGCGGGTGAGGTGAGTCGTCACCACAAGAATCAGGCGACGACGATGAAGGCGGGCATCGTGATGGTGAAAAATAGAAAAGATTGTATTCACTTCATTGGTACATGGCTTTGACTCTATCTGGGTCTCGAGCGGTTCTAAAAAACATGGGGGCCAGGACGGCCTTAAATAACCCCTCGTGGTCTTGTGGTCGCCGATGTCTCCTTCGGGGAACTTGTGGAAGTCTCAGTCCTCTGTCGGGTGGTCAAGTTGACGACCTCCTCCCCCTCGGGTCCTCTCCTTTGGTAGCTCGCCCTTTGCGTCTGCTCAGGTCGTAGAGGTGTGACGCTTTCGCGGGGATGAAGGGGATTATCTCGCCACGGGAAAGGCGCTCGGGCTTGTTTCCCACATTTGAGAGGTACAGTTTCCAGGAAGATCATAACCGCCTCTTGGGGATGAAGATAATTGCCCCGACACGGGAACGTGCGCGGGTTTGGTTTCCCACATCTGAGATGCAAAGTTCCAAGCCGATCATAACAGTAGGTAAATAACTTTATTGATTCATGACACCATCATGTGAGGGGGGGGGGGGTGAGAAAAGGAGACAGGACGACAATGATTGGCCCCCGGTTGCCTGCACCACTTGCACCCTCCTCTTCACAACCGAACCACACCCCAACCGACCACAGCATCTAAACCTGTCGGACGGCACAAAGAGAGCTTCGCTTTAATCCCGAGCTCGAAGTACGCGGTGTATTTGTACTGACAGTGTTCGGGGGGAGGGGGCAGGGGTGAAATGCCGCCTGCCGTAGTCTCGTTCGATTAGGCCTCTGCAATGGTTTGTTATGTTGACGAATGGTATGCTTTCCCAGTTCTAAATTTTTGTGCACATATGGCGTTCATTAGAAGGCTGTAGCATCGAAAGAAGCAAGCCGGTGATCGTTTTAGCACCGGCAAGCTGCGGAAGTTTCATCCTCAAATTGGAACGGCCTGCACTCCCGTCTGGCGAAACGTTTTGAAAAAAAGAAGGTGGCTTAATTATTGCTATAATTGGAAGTAAATACATATCACAAATGTGTAACACGTCGACGTGTTAAAAAACACAGGCAAAATTAGTTTCTCCTCGAAGAATTCGGCAACACACACACACACACACACACACACACACACACACACACACACACACACACACACACACACACACACACACACACACACACACACACACACACACACACACACACACACACACACACACACACACACACACACACACACACACACACGCACGCGCACGCACACGCACACGCACGCGCGCACACACGCACACGCACACGCACGCGCACGCGCACACGCGCACACGCGCACACACGCACACACGCACACACGCACACACACACGGTGGTTGCATCGGCGTCCACGGGAGAAAACGTTCCTGCCGCTGTACTAACACAGCGCGCGTGTCACTGTGCTGAGAATACTGTCGCTCGCAAATCTCTATGCATCCGGTGCTAGTCACGCGATACCCTGTGAAAGTGGAAGCATCCTCTAAAGTGATTGACCGAGAATACGACATCAGTATACTGCTTTCACATCTCTGACTTAACGTTTAACCTCCTTTTCTGTACCGCTGTTCACGATGATAGCGTAATACTTAGTTTAATTGTTCTTGTTCTTCATTTTGAGCCAGAATATCTTCTATACAGGTACCTAAATACCCTAGCCGCCCGTACACTTTCGTTGATATTTCTGCTTAGTTTTTCTGAACAGACTTTGGCCTGTGCTTCCCGCACTACGGAGGATGTCGGGCCCATGTCTTCCTGTACTGTGCGACGCAATGCAACCTATATAGTTACATGGCCGCTGCATAAAAAAAAAAAAAAAAGTGCCGCCCGTTGCGTGGCGCCGAAACGGCGTCTCGGGCCTAGTTCTCCTCGCCCCCGCTCTGACGCCACTGCTCTGGTACAGCCGTTCACGGAGAAGCGCTTCCACAACCGTGTTGGTACGCGCGACAGTGACTCTAATCAGGCCGTAAATAACGCGTTTTATAGTTGCACATTACAGGTTGAATATTGAAGTCGTTACATATGTGAAAAGTCTGCCCTAGGAGTGCCAATCTCTTGTAGAGTGGGCCTCAATGCTCTCCATGAAGGCTGCCCGCTCGACTCACCTGAAATGAAAAGAAGTGCTCTATTACGAATAGTCGGGAGTGGATTTACGTGTTTCTTAAAGACGAAGCACTGAGTGATGCAGGCACTGAGGAGGGTGGCCAAAGGGCCCTGACGCCTTTTCTCCTGAACATTAACTTTTACTCTATCTCTCTGTTCTCTGCAATCTGACAAGTGCGGCAGGTTGGGCAGGTTAGTAAAGATGCATGACTTGAAATCAGTAGCGCGTAAAGAAACGGTGGCAAAATAAGATACGCAGAAATGACAAGCGCTTGTTCTGTGTGCGTTTCTTCCTTCTGCCTCCGTTTTTTTTTTTTTTTTTTACGCGCTGCTCATCTTAGATCTTGCCCGTGTTTCTGATGGGCATGTCTCTCCCAACAGCTCCACCCACCCTCCGCGCTTGGCATGAAACTCACTTTGTTCACCCACTCGTGCACCCTCCTTCCCCCAAAAAAAGTTTTGGCTACGTGCCTGGATGTAAGTTATTAAATCACGAATTGAAAAACACACATGAATGTACGTGAGCGTGTGGAAAATTTATAACTGTATGAGCAGGCGAGAGAAGTGTGAAATGATCGACGAACACCTTAACACTTTTACTGCAACTTTATTGTAAATAACGAAGAGCTTATTCACAGGCGGAAAACCTTCCTTGACAGAGGTTTATGCAACAGCGTCAAAACTCGCTCTACAGTTGCATTTGCATTCCCAGCCCAATTCGCTATAAGAGGCCGCAGCAACTTTTTAAAGAATACTTTGAAAAGCTCCTCAGTGTGAGTGTTGTCGTTTCTTTCACATAGGAATTATCCACAGTGAGTGAGATGTGGAAGAAAGGCTGACATCAGAAGGTGGCACAACTTGCTGCTTTTTCTGACGTCGTCTGCCACGCGCTGAACAAAGGCGCAGGTGAGCTTGCAAAGCCCTACCACTTCCATTCGTGGGTACGCCAAGCCTCCATTGTCCATCTTTTTGATGAGACCGTGGAGGGGTCCTGTTGCTTCTGGTGTTTGCAGCAGAGCATTGCACGACTCACATGGCACCTGGAAAGCAATATTAAATGCTTCGATCTCGTATTTCACAGGGTGCGGGGAACCTTTGATCTTAGGGCTTTCTCCTGAGCTTTCACAATCACCTGCCCCAACTATTGCGTCATCAGCTGGATTCAATCGCTGGCGTTTCCTGGGCTACGCGTTCTTTTTTTTTGCATGTACTGCGGATAACCGGGAAACACAGTAGGGACCGCAGTCGGAAGCAAAAGTCTAATCTTCGTGTTCTGTTTATAGTCATTCTCAGTAAAATGTAATGAACATACTAGCGACCTGACACGGGCCTCCCACTTGCTTCCTTTCCCTGACGGCCCTTGGCGAGAAATGTTCTTCAGCCACGCTTTCCGACGCTGTAGATCGCAGAGGAATTCCTGGCACTTCACAGTAGCGTCTCTTCTCTCGTTCCAGTTGCACAGCGGCATACAACAGCTTTGCGGCATCACACCGCTAGAAAAAACCGTCCGCCACACACGCGCACACCAAAGAACCGTACTCAAGCACAGGAAACACGAGGCAAGCTGCTCACACACACGATCACACAAAAAAAGCACACGAGAATGCGCACGAAAAAGCACACCAAGACGCATAAATCTTGAGGCAACCACATTGTAGCACGAATCGGCGTCTGCCTTGCGTACCGGCGCAGTGGCGTCCTTACCAAAAACAGCGGCCGCAACTGTCAACTCAGCCGAGACGCGCTAGCCCATTGACGGCGAAGCGACGCAGCAGGCCGCACATTTTTTTCTTTTTTTTTTATCCAGCGGCCGTGATAGTTCACGTCCCTGCTTTTCCCCCTCTCTCTCGGCCTCCAATTGCAGTTTGAATGTTAAATAAGTCACTGAGTTGGGAACCTAAAGGAGTGTAGACACCAATTTTAGAGGCTAAATTGAATAACATAAGCTTTGCATGCTCACTAGGAACGCTTTCACGAAGTTTTGCTCAGAGCAGATGGCAAGAAGGTAATTTATTTCACTTTTAAGTGTAGAAATAAAGCGTACTCCCTTCTCCGTACTCGTCGCGATGGGCATCATGAGAACATCGTTCTTGAGAGTAAAATAGCGACGCATTTTCCCAGCTGCGGCACGCGCTTTTGTCAGAAGACGAGCGGCAGACGCAAGTGTGCGTATCCCACCTAGCTCCGGCGTCGACGAACGCGGGCGCACGTGTGAAATCGAGTAGGCGATGGATGAGTTCGTTGTCTTGAGCGATTCAATTGGTGGTTCACGTGAACTCTGAGAGGTTGGCTACTCGTCATTTACGTCACTCAAAGGTTTACTCCTGCTGACGGGAATCTTGAAATCTGGAACCGTGGAATGAAAATCGAGCGATATTAAATTACTGGGGTCACGACCATGGCATATGCCGGCCGTTACCATGGTCCTCAAGATGCTTTGTATTATGCAAGGGGGAAAAATATCACCCGAGAATCTGGCGTCAGCATTCGTTTAAGTTTTAGAACCATTGTACTTTTTAGCACACCTCGTACACCTTCGTACTTGTTATACTTAACATAACGCTGTGTGTGTTTCGTTACGATAGCGTTTCTGTTGCCTTTCGCTTTGAGTACTTGTTACTGTTTTGCATTCGATTATTTGCACTTTTGCATTTGACTAACAGAGGTTAAATTAATCTAAATAAAAAAAAATAATCTGCGAGGTGTCTTCAGTACAAGCTTATGAATGGCCAGACCAGTGAAACAACTATGTACTGCGTATGGTCGAGCCAATGCAGAACCACCTTTCGGCAACCTTCGTGCCAAACTCCATGGCAGACCCCTTTAATATTTGGGGTGTAGGTACTGGCTTGCATGGCTCTCCACGGATGTGAATTCGAAGCAATGCAGCCGGAGTGCACCATCACATTGTTACATGGAAGAAGGACGCAGCTGGTCCGTAGGAATTGAGGCCTTCTGACGTTACTCGCTTCCATTTTCCGCCAATGATGATTACCTGCGTTATTTATGTGCTACACAGGCCTGGAGAGGATAACGGAAATACAGAAAGTTACATTATGTGTTTCAGCGCACTAGAAATAACATCGTTTCTCTTTGCATGGGTCCGTGACAGTGGTAATTCATTGCCCAATCACGCAGTATTTTCCTTAAACCTTTTGTTTCAACTCTGTTATGATTGGCATATAAAATAATCAGCGGCAAAGACCAGCTTCGCCCTGCGGACTTTTGTGTGGGGTCGCTGACCCTTACCATGAAACGTGTTTTCACTCCTATACGACAAAAGGAAGTTTGGTGCGTGACTCATTTCTAGGGTGTTTGCGTGGGACATGGTACCTTGCTTACGTCAATGGCCGAGCTTTCATGGTATTTTGAAAGGGCTTCCATTCGCTCAGAAGAACGTACTGGCGACTACGACAAGAAAAAAAAAAAAAAAAACTCCCTCATCCACCAGAGAGGCGCCTCACCTACCCGGAGGGATATAGGGAAGGCCCTAGGCCACCGGCTAGAAATGATAGTGCTTTCTTCTGTCACCAAGGCGGAAATGACCCCCTAACCCACCAGATAAAAGACTTTCCACCACCGAACCAAGGGATGTGGATCCAGCTTGCATCCGGAAGAACAATGTGTGTTCCCCGCCTAAGGAACTAGTGACTTGACGGGGGTTTCGATAGTATCAGGTTATGGAATGATATAAAGTGCTGGTCGCAAAAAAAAAGAAAAAAAAGAGGAAGAGAGAGAGAGAGAGAGAGAGAGAGAGAGAGAGAGAATAGTAATAAAAAAGAGAACTTCACCATGTGGGCTTAAGCTTTAGAAATGCGTGAGACTAGTAGCGAGAACAATATTGTATACGATAGTCAAACCGTTCTCACGAGCAAAGAGAGAGCCGCCATATTAAAATGCTCTCGCCCCGCGTATGCCCTGCAGACAGTAGCGAAATAAAGTGCTGCACTTTTCGTTCCTCTATCACGTATTGCGATTCGAAAATCCGCCAATTCGCACTCTCATCTGATTTGTTCTCTGTGAGTCTCCAGGAATGACACACACGCACGATGTCGCATTCCGCACACACCGAGCGGCAGCTCGTCGCTGTAACTTGCCGGTGAAAACCGCTCGTGTGCGGACGCCCGTGCGTCATACGAGAAATTTTGAAGATTCGTCTTAACCTCTCAATAAATGCAGAAAATGACAGTGAATCAGGAAAGACCCTAAAGCGTACACTTCACGTGTCACCATTTCCACAAGTGTACTTTGTGTACGTGCAAAAGGGTACCTACAAAACATGTCACCAGAATGGCCTATAAGACAAATATTTATTTGATGATGGAGTAAGGGGATTGAACTCGATAATACGGATTGGTATAAAATTGCACGCAACGTATTTTCGACGGGCTCCTGGGGCGGCGTCGCCCGTCGTCGGTGGTTGCATGTAACGCGGTACGATAAACGCCGTTACAGTGACTGAAACGCGTACACCATTGTGCTCACTTTATTTCCGTAACCGTTTGCAACATAATTCTACTGGGATTAGCTAAAAGTTACATATTTCAGCCGGAATTACTGCATGGTCGTCACGCAGAGCAATATATGCAGTTTCTCTGCAACGTGACGCCTGAAATACGCCGGAAATGCGCGCCATGTGGCTGCATCTTCATGTTGCGCGCTAATCTATTGTTTCTGCTTACACCATTCATTATTTGCAGATTTTACAGCGAAGCTAGAATCCCGGGATTTCTTCGTGGCGTGATGTCGAAAGAAAGGTATCGTCATCAATGGCCCATACCCCCAAATACAATGGCTCATACCCCAACCGTCTTGTACATGCATGCATTTGTTTTTTGCCACTTTACCTATGTCGCCGCCATACACAACTGGCTACGTGCAGAGCGCGACAAACTCAACGCCTTTATTGGAAAGGTTGTAAAACGAGCCCTCGGCCTCCCTATCACCGCTTCCACGTATAAACTCCTCAAGCTCGGCGTGCGCAACACGCTAGAAGAGGTCGCCGAGGCTCAGGAGCGAACGCAGATGATCCGACCCACGACCACCAAGGCGGGCCGCCACAATCAGCGCGAGCTCGGCTTTTTCTCCTCGATGACCATGAATCCCCCAGATTTGACGCCGGTCCCCCGCGAGATCCGAGACCTTATCACGATCGCTCCGATTTCGCGAAATATACATTCCGACCTAAACAGAGGCAGGCGCCTTGCGCGAGCGACCGCCCTTCTCAGGCGCATAAACTTGAAAACGGACGATGTCTCGTTCGTGGACGCCGCTGCCTATCGCAACATCCAAGCCTTCGCCGCGGTCGTGGTCTCATCCTCGCAGCGGATCCTCAACTCCGCCACTACCTCACTCGAGAGCCCGAAGTAGCGGAGCAAGTAGCCATAGCCCTAGCTGTGCTCGACAGCAAACGGGATGTCATCTACAGCGACTCCAGACCGGCCATCAAAGCCTTCGAACGCGGCGTCGTCTCGGGCCAGCTGCGTAACGTATCCTCCGCAGCGCGGATCAGAGTACCCTCAAGCACCACACCGTCATCTGGTTCCCCGCCCATCTCGGCCGGGTGCCGGGTGCCCCGCCAAACCTCAATGAGATCGCCCACGACGCAGCGCGTGCGCTTACTGATAGAGCACTGCACGGGTCCGGCCCGGGCCCGTTTTTACGTTAGGCTGCCCGCCCGAGCCCGATCAAAACTTTTATGGCGAGACCCGGGCCCGGCCGGGGCCCGGAAATAATCTACGTTACCCGCCCGGCCCGCCACCCCTTTACCTTAGGCCCGAGCCCGGCCCGAGCCCGACTCGAAACCGGCCGGAACCCGGCCCGAGACTGAAAAATACATGTTTTTCAGAGTTGAGACGCCCGAGAATAACTCGATGAACATTACATGCACACCACCAGAAAGCCCGAGCCCGGCCCGGGCCCGCGTCAAAAAACCCGAGCCCGGCCCGGGCCCGCGTCAAAAAACCCGAGCCCAGCCCGGGCCCGGGTCAAAAAGCACACGCCGTGCCCGAGCCCGGCCCGAGCCCGTGAAAAAACTGCTCTACCCGGCCCGGGATTTCGGGTAAGCCCGAGCCCGTGCAGTGCTCTACTTACTGACCGCGCCGTCCCAGGGCAAACCCACCTCGCCGAGATAGAGACCAACCGGGATGCACCCATTACGTACAATGAAATCACCAAACACTTCTACCTTGGACGCCGCATCTTTCCGCCCCCACACCCCAAACTTAACAGACCGCAGGCGCTAAACCTACACTTATTTCAAACATACACGTACCCAAACACCGCCAAACTCCATGTTCTCTGTCCTGGCGCGTACCCCAGTGACATGTGCCCTTCGTGCGGATACACGGCGACACTCGCACACTTGCTCTGGGAGTGTCGAAACGCTCATCCCGACTCTACCTCGGACAAGTGGGAGACGTCCCTCAGAAGCTCGCTTCTCGCCGACCAGCAGTGGGCCGTCCCGCAGGCCCACGAAGCGGCCGCCAGGCATTCCCTGTCGGTCCCTATGTGGGAGACGCCCGCTACGCCCTAAGCGCGTCCTGCAGGACCCAAATAAAGTTTGTCCAGTCCAGCCCAATACCCCCGTAAGGCAGAGGCTACAAGCAGTCAGCAAAGTGAAGTGAACAGTGCCTACATTCTTTGGAATCACGCATACAACATACAGAACAGCATGCGTTTCACCAAAGAGCAAGCTCAAAACAAGCATTCGAACCACATAACTGATGATAAAGCGCTCCTGCGAATACATGAAATGCGAAGCACGTAGCGCTCCCCGCATACGTTTCCCTGTAAATATTACTGTTGCGCAAGCTGCCGTGGTGACGGCAGCTTGACTGTAGCATACGACGCAGGGAGTCACGTAACTACGCTTTCGTACGTAAAAGAATAACCCGCCTAGCAACTTATTTGTGTTGTGACAGTGCTATGGGAAGGCCACGTATAGTGAGGACTCCTGAAGAGCAGCGTGCATACGAGGCGTGACGAATTTCTCTGTCTGGTCCACTCTGTGTAGGTGCACGAGATAGCGGCACAACCCAAGTCGCAGGCCATCAAACGTCTTAGGTTAATAATTAGGTAAAGTGCATGTGAATGTCGCCACCTGAATAATTTCAACCTACATCGAAATAGGTAATCGTTCTACTTGTCGTTTACAGCTTCGTTGTCCCACCACCTTGACAGCGTGGATTAGAGACCACTTTTTTTTACACTCACTACCCTTCTTAATGACGGTAGTAAATAAAGGTTATTGTGGCATAGTAGGTGTCAAGCTTATAATGTGAAGGAATCGGTACTCAGTGATGCGAGGATTCCAGTGTATTGTGTGAAAATGAGAAAGCACCGGAAATGGAATTCGCCTCGTTTATTTTCCAAAATTCGATTCTTGATCGAAAAAAAGACTGCATTCGAGAACAATTTCCCGCAATAAGAATGACTGGGTAGGGAAGTGGCATTCTGGTATTTTTGAAACATAAATGCATATGGCGTGCGAGCTATGCAGATATGATATGCGGAACGGTAGTACATTACGGCTACTACGGCAGGGTAGGTGTCAAGCTTAATACGGCGCCGTGCTCGTGCCACGGATGAACATTGTGTCCATGAGGCTCAACGCAAGCGCCAGGTGCGGCAGGATAATGATGAATTTCGTGAAGCCAACAACGCGGCCAAGCGACGAAGGAACATTGGAATCACTCGTTTCAAGGGTGCAAATTCTTATTTAAGAAGAAATTTCTCGACGCAGTATTTGGACTTAGTTGCTCCTTGTGTGATCGACTGTGGTTCCAGGATGATCTGATGTGCATTTCGAATGCCGCGAATAGAAAAAAAAAGAAGCAAAACGCACTCGACGTGTTGTCGCGTTCCTTTCCTGGGGAGGGCATTGTGAATTTTAAAGTGTGTGGTGCCTGCAAGGGCATTTCTCTTCTCTCTGGTCCAGTCTTTGTAGGTGCACGTAGTAACGGCGCAAGCGAAGTCGAAGGCTGTTGAAACGCCTTAGGCTAATAATTAGGGAAAGTGGATATGAAGCTCGCCATGTGAATAATGTCAGGCTACGTCACAATGGGTAATCCTTATAGCTGTCGTTTACAGCTTCGCTGTCCAACCACCTTCAATTCTGCCAGGGCTTCAATTCTGCCTTCAATTCTGCCTGGGCGAGACGACAAAGAAGACGGTTTTGTCGGGTGCTGGTGGCTGTCCACAATCTTGGCTACTGTGTCTCTCACGTAGTGTTAATACAGTGTAAATAGTCCCGCCTTGTGTCGTTTTACGTAACATCTTTGCGGTGGAGGTGCGGGGTAGTTGCCTGTTTCCATGACGGAGCTCCGCAACGGCCGCCTCATCACGCTTCCGACCATGCCAGTCGGTGCAGGCACATAGTCTTCACCCCCTGCCCCTCCCGTGGTTCCCACCTACATCGTTCTGCCTCCTGGTCGTGATCCTGACGTCTTTTCCGGCCAGGATGGGGTTGACGTCGACAAATGGCTCAACCTTTACGAACGGATCAGCGCCAGCTACACAGGTGGCACCCGACCCTTATGCTCGCCAACGTGCTTTTTTACCTTGATGGCCCACCGCGGGTGTGGTTCGAGACGCACGAGGTGGACATTACACGCTGGGACTCTTTCACAGAGAAGATCCGCGACCTTTTCGGTGACAGCACTGGTCGGCAGGTTGCTGCGCGGAATGAACTTGCGACTCGTGCACAGACATCCTCCGAGTCATATATATATATACGTCTCTTACATTCAGGACGTTATCGCTCTTTGCCGCCAGGTTGACGAGCACATGCCTGAGTCCGAGAGGGTTTCTCATGTGCTCAAAGGTATCGCCGACGATGCTTTTAACCTGCTAGTGTATACCAACGTCGATACCGTCGACACAATCATCAAAGAGTGCCGGCGGTTTGAACACGCCAAAAGCCGCTGTATAACCCAGAGATTCACCCGGCTGCCAAATACGGCTGAAACTTCATCGTGTGATGCCGTTCGCCTGCCGCCCACCTGTGACCACGTTATGCACATTGTTCGTCGCGAGATTGAAGGTGCCTGTCCTGCACCTATTCAACCACCCGTGTTTATTTACAACCCACGCCTGTGACCCATCGCAGCCATCGGTCTCCCTAATTCAAGCTGTAGTCAGGCAGAAGTTTGCCAATCTCGGCCTTTCATCAGCGTGCCCACTGACTCGTCCTGACGCTCGGCCTTATTCCTCTGGACCCGCTCGACGATCCTACACCTCTCTTATCTCCTTCCACAATCCTGCGGAATAGAGAACACCCGACGATCAGCCCATCTGCTTCTCCTGTCATCAGGCCGGGCACATTGCTCATTATTGCCGTCACCGTTGGACCTAAGCATCTCGCCAGACCTCCATGCACCCTACTCCTTCTAGACGTTCAGCCGCTGGTTCCCGTACTTACTACTCGACGTACTCCCACGAGCCTCTTCCCTCTGACGCCACTCCTCCTCTTCGCCCCTTCTCCCGCTCCCGTCGCTGCGACGCCGCCAATCCCGCTCTCCGTAGCCTCGCCGCTTTTCCTCGCCGTCCTTCTCTGGACGCTCGCCGCCGGAAAACTAGATAGTGCAGCTTATGGAGGTGAAGCTGCAATGCCGTCGTCCCCTGCTGACTACTCTGCTGACTCTCCCCACTCACCATAGCCTCTTAGAAGTCAAATTCGACAATGTTCTTGTGACCGCCCTCATCGACACTGGCGCACACTTTTCTACGATGAGCGCCCCTTTACGCCGCCACCTGCAGAAGATTATGACGCCGTCTACGGCACAGACAATACGTGTTGCCGATGGTGGTTTTGTTCAAGTGATCGGAATCTGCACGGCCCGTGTCAGCATTGCCGGCCGTCACACTGTTGTCCTTTTTGTAGTCCTTGCTCACTGCCCCCATGACCTTATCCTTGGCCTTGACTTTCTTTCGGCACACTCGGCCTTAATTGATTGTTCTTCTGAAACACTCTGCCTGGATCTTCCTCTTGTATCAGGTGCCTGTGAAACGCCCGTCAGCCGCTTAAGCCCCACCACTTTTGTTCGCCTACCGCCTCGAGCCGTCACGTACGTGTGTTTGTCATTGACCCCTTCAGTTCCTGACGGCGACTACATCGTCACTCCGATTACTGACGTACGCCTGACGCGCAATGTTAATGTGCTACATACCATCACCTCCAGCTACTAAAGTTTGGTCTGACCCCACAAGTGTTTCCCCACAAGATGTCGCTTGCCCACCTCACCGCTATAACAGACTATGACGTCAAGGTTGTCGCCATAACTGCTCCTGAAGAAGCTGAAGTTTCCCGGTCACCAAGTTCTGACGACAGCATTTTTTGCAACATGATTGGATCAGACCTTTCGCCTGACGAGGCCGACGCTCTCTGCCGGGTTTTGGCCTCGTACAGCGACATTTTCGACATTCGTGATCAACCACTGGGCCAAACTAAGATTGTCACCCACCGAATCAACACTGGCGACTCTGCCCATTCACAGTCGACCTTACCGTGTGTCCGCATCAGAGCGCAAAGTGATTCAAAAAGAAGTGACTAAAATGCTTGCGAAGGACATCATCGAACCATCATCTAGTCCTTGGCCCTCCCCCGTCGTATTAGTAAAGAAGAAAGATGGCTCCTGGCGTTTCTGCATTGATTATGGGCACCTCAACAATATCACCGTCCAATCTAATGGCCTTGAGCTGCTTCTCGTTGTGCCTACACATCTGCGTTCAACGGTCCTGCATGAGCTTCACGACGAACCAACTGCTGGTCACCTTGGCGTATCCCGTACGTACGACCGTGTCCGGCGCCGCTTCTTTTGGCGCGGTCTCGCCCGGTCTGTTTGACGTTACGTGACCTCCTGCGATAAATGCCAACGTCGGAAACGTCCTGCCGTGCCCCCTGCTGGACTGCTTCAAACGCTCTCCATCCCGACCGAACCATTCTTCCGTGTTGGTTGAGACCTTCCAAGTCCTTTTCTTGAGTCAAGATCCGGCAACAAGTGGGTCGCCGTTGCTATCGATTTTGCGACCAGGTATGCAATCACTCGAGCGCTCCCCACCAGCACTGCTACTGACGTTGCCGATTTTTTGCTCCACGATGTTATTGTACACCATGGCGCCCCTAGCCAATTGCTCACAGATCGAGGCCGCGCATTTTTATCCCGAGTAATCGACGATATTTTGCCCTCCTCCTCAACGCAGCACAAGTTGACCACTGCCTACCATCCCCGAACAAATGGCCTCACCGAGCGTCTAAATCGCACCCTCACGGACATGCTTTCAATGTATGTTTCATTTGACCACTGTGACTGGGACCTGGCGCTACCTTACGTGACCTTCGCCTACAATTCATCGCGTCACGATAGCGCCGGTTATTCACCCTTTTATATGCTCTTTGGCTGTGAACCAACGTTACCAATGACCACCCTACTTCCAGTTGCGGCCGCGCCACCTAGCGAATATGCACGTGATGCCATCGCTCGTGCCGATCATGCGCGTCAGATCGCCCGCTCTAGGCTGTCGGCCTCGCATACGACCCAGAAGCGCCTCTATGACAGCCGGCATCAAGACGTTCGCTTCTCACCCGGTGCCCTAGTTCTCCTGTGGTGCCCATTCCGTCGTGTTGGCTTGTCCGAGAAGTTGTTATCTCAGTACACGGGTCCTTACCGAATCGTCCGCCAGGTCACGGACGTCACCCTACGAGATTGTTCCCGTCTCTCCGACTTTGCCACCTGCGATCGCTCCCAGTGACATGGTTCACGTCAGCAGACTGAAAGCATACCACCCTCCTTCTAACGGCAATGTTTGAAGTGCGCCGAGACGGCGCTTCTATCGCCGGGGGTAATGCTACGAGAGAGACATTCTGCCTGGGACAGACATCAAAGAAGACGGAGGATATTTCAAAAGGACTCTTCCTCGTCGTCTTCTCCCATCTCGCAGAGAGAAAAAAATTAGTTTATTACCCTACTGCGCTTTACATAATGCTTTTAACGGGTCCCATTAATGGTAGCAAAAAATGTCAACTTCGCTCATTCTTTATTTATATTATACATTAAAGTACACAAAGGCGGAATAAACAATGAACAGTGCGCCTCGTCATCTTCTCCCGTCCAGTTATGGATGATCCAAGATTGTGTGACTGCAGCGAGGCAGATTAGGAAAAGCGGAGCACACATGATATTAAATCATCAAAATTGCCCATTGTATTTGAATTCATTTTACACCTCCAAATTTCCTTTCCTCTTGTAACCGTTATGTTTTCATCACAAATATTGATTAGTCTCTGTATAATTAGTCTGTATCGAAATTTTTGTGGAGTTTCCACTTTCTTGCTTATTTTCTCTTTTAAGCTTTAATTTACCTACCCAACCACATCTAACCGCCAGCGTCTTGGTCAATCACGCAGACTGAGCAGCCTCGAGTCAATAACTGCGCTATGAGCAGCTCCACTGCATTGTACCTATTAACGTGTTATAGCAACCCAAGTCATATCCTAACGAATGTTTACCTAAGCCATGCTCATTTCGGCACGAACGGGTAAAGACTGCAAATTGAATGCCGCATTTGCTTAGTGTCGTGGCCAGAAATTATATACTGATTGAAAACTCCGTAAGGACATCATTATCTTTATTACGATTATCTTGATTATCACGTTTCTAATTTAGTTGTTTAATATTTTTTTCTGCTGCGCAACAGCGAAAAATATAGTAGCTGAGGTGTTGTTTATACCTCGGCTTCACAGTGACCGATTTACAACATTATGAATACGGTATAGCGCACAAAACAAGGACAGGCTCGGACACTAACTCACAACCGTACCTAGGTGACTTACGCAGTTTCAAAAGGTAGAATATGGTCGGCGCACAATCTGCTCTTACAGCATGACACGTGACGAGTAGAAGTAGTCTTGGGCGGCTATCTTTCCTTTTCATCTTGTTGAGCAACCCGAGAACAAGGTAAGAGCAGGAGCCAACGTTTCGGCAAGTGGATTGTCTTTTTCAATGCGACATATGCTCTCCTCGGTACAGTATATATAGGTAGGGTTCTTCTGAAAGGGAGAGAAGGTTAGACGGGTGGGCGAGGTAACGAGAGAGAGTGTGTTAGCGGTGAGGGTGTAGAATTGAAAAGAAAGATAATGCACTACTGATAGTCGGTGGAGGAATTTGAGGCAGCGCCATGTGTTAGCCGGTTGACGTTTCATTGTAGGTTCCTTCAAGGTAAATATACCTGTTAGCGAAGCTTTCATTGAAGTCCATACGTTCAAAACATGGCGGTTCATCGGCGGTTCATGGGGCTTAGCGCCATCTTTGTGAGGACGGAACACTTCCGGTGGAAGAAAAAAATTATGTGGCGCCATATCCGTTAAAAACAGCAGTGGCATCATTTTCTTCTCAAAGGTGCGAAATTTGTTTTCGAAAGCCTGCCAATAGAGCTGTATATTCAAGTGCCCCGCCATTCGACTTGATGGGCGTTTCGAGCTTTCAGCGCAGAAAGTGATGCAGGAGAAAGTTAGCCGTACGGGTGTCGAAATCGCATTCCTGCACAGAACATACCTTCTTTGGAGGCCGACGAACCCTTTGGGCGTAGAGTACTCGTCCCTTCGTCGGACGCCGTGCCAGTCGGTCGGAGCTGTCGCACGAAAACAACTAAAGTGAACAATTATCTGGCTGTCGCAACTCGTTACTTCTGACTGAACAGGGTAAGAAACAATGAAACTACCCGCGTCACCAAATTCAGACAAACGTCGACAAGCAAAACAACACAACATGTGAGGGGGGGGGGGGGGGGGGCGTATTGTAACAGGTGAACTTCACGAGGGCGCCTTTCTGTACACTTGAAGAGCTGCATGGCATTGCAAGTGATAGCGGCGTCAACGCCCGCCGTTATCGGTGGGCGCTCTTACGGTGGGCGCTGGAGAAAGGTATTTATTGATAATGAGCAAGTAAAGTAGAGTTGTCTCTTCTTTTCTCGCCATGTCTATATAAAATTTATTAGGAATTTCACTTTCGTTGAATGAATCTAACTGTGTCTCGCTTTAAATAAAAAACGCTTTTTTTTTCTTTCAGAATGTTTATTCCCTCCAAACATAGTCGGGCTTCAATCGCTGCTCCCATAACCACCCTTGCTGATGTCGGTGACAATTAGTTCTGAACCGCTTTTCGCCTGAAGTTTCGCCACCTAGTTTGGATCGACCTTGGTTCCTCTTTTCGCGGAAGGGGCCTGGACGATGGGGAGGGGGGTATCTGCTGCGCTGGAGGTCAGTGAACTATCGTGTCTGAAACAGAATAAAAGTAGCGGCAGAAAAATGGTGCTCGTGGAAAGAAAAAAAAATGGGGGGGGGGGGGGGGTCAATATATAAATAAAAGAACGAAAGGCATGAGTGAAAGCAAAGGGAGGTTGGAATATTATTGACAATCGAAGAACGAAAAAAAAGAGAGAGAAAAAAACACCTAACAGCTCAGTGAAAAATAACTAAGTGCTGTTGCCTATGCTTTGAAGTTTAGCATTGCGCATAGCTTCTAAAGCTCCCTTTGATACGTTCATGCCTATTGGTTGCAATGTCTTGAACTTATGGATGAGGTACGATTCTCTATATTTGCTGTCTCGCGCAGAACGGAAATTTGACTGTAGCATGTAGAGTTCAAGTTCATCAATGTTATGACCTGGTTGGTTGAAATGCTCGGCGACGGCTTTGGGAAGCTTTTTAGTTGTGTCCACACGATGTCCATTTAACCTGACGTTGATTGATTGTTCCGTTTCGCCGATTTATTGTTTCTTACAGAAGGAACACCCAAGAATATAAATTACATCGGAGCTAGTGCAAGCAAAGCTAGTTTTCACTTCGTGTGTATAGCTATTTGCGGTGCTTTTAATTTTAAGATCCCTTTGAAGGTGCCTGCATGTTTTGCACCTGGGGCGAGAACATGCTTTTATTACGGGGAATGATGTTGGCTGACCTTTGCATGCACTAATATGTCTTTAAGGTTTCTGTTGCGGCAATAGGTAACCCTTGGTACATCCGGGAACGCTTTTCTCAGACGCTCGTTACTTGATAATATTGGGTGGTATTTTCGTAGGATGTTGTTTATGTTTGGGACGGCATCAGAATAATTTTTTATAAAGGCTGGTGGTCTATCATATTCTGGTGTAGATTGTTTCTTAGCTAATGCTGACTGCCTCTCTAATCTTGATGCGACGTCATAAGCCCGGTCGAGAGGAACTTGTGGATAGTTTCATTCCGTTAGCGTTACTTTAAGGTCATTTAGGTGGTGGATAAAATCGTTCTTTTCGCTACGGATTCTTCGTATTCGTTTCGCTTGTCCGACAAAAATTCCTCGCTTGCAGTGTCGCGGGCGATGACTGGTGTAGTCTAGATACTACTGGCTATCCGTAGGCTTCCGGTAAAGTGTTGTTCTCAGTTTTCCTTTTTCTATGGAAGCCGTCGTGTCGAGGAAGTTGATCTGACTGGGAGAGTGGTGAGCAGTAAACTTAATACTCGGGTGAAAGCGGTTGAAATGGCTAGTTAGGTCGGTTAGCGCGATTGGGCCATGTTACCATATTATGAATATGTCGTCAATGTAACGCAGGTAGGTGTGGAGTTTTATAGGGTATGATTTTATCAGGTTTGCTTCAAGCTGTCCCATGAAAATGTTGCCATACGTGGGAGCGAACGGTGTTCCCATGCTTGTGCCGAAAGTTTGTAGGAAGTGAATAGAATCAAATTCGAAATAATTAAGCGTGAGAACTAACTCGAGAAGTGACAGGTAAACTTCAGGAGCGTGCACTTGAGGATTGACTGCGAGGGACTTCGACGCGGCTTCAATTCCTTCGCTCATGGGTATGTTAGTGTAAAGAGCAGAAACATATAAAGTTACTAGAATAGCGCGGTCGGAGAGGATTTGGTTAGCGTTAATCGAGTGGATAATTCGATGAAAGTGGGGCGTATCTTGAGCAAAAGATGTTAGGGTGGTTGGAATGTTTGACAGATGGTGATTTAAGAATTTAGACAGTGACTCGGTAGGTGTGTGGTTATTAGACACTATAGGCCTGCCTGGGATTTCTGCTGTAAATATTTCTACTATAATCCTACCTATATATATATATATATATATATATATATATATATATATATATATATATATATATATATACTGTGCCAAAGAGAGCGTATGTCGCCTTGAAAAAGCCAAGTCCAAGACTCATCGTCTTTAATTTCCATCTCCCGCATACCCCGCATTCCCCGTGTTCTCACTTTTCATCTTGTGTCTTTTAGCTGTTCATGCACGCATGTTACATTGTAATGTTACAGCTGCGTTGTGTATAGCTGGGTACCGTTGTGCGATCTCATCCGCCCTGTTTCCTAATTCCTTGTCCTCGTCCTGTCTTGCGCTACTGTTTTCATAATTAATGCATCATTACCGACTGGCCTGATTGTAAGTTTTGTTGTCTGTGATTTGGAACAGAACGGAATAGACAATGACGACCGCGATGAAGCATGATGCCAATGACGACGGCGACATGTTTTGGGTAGCCTATTATTTCGATGGTATCCGAAAGTTCCGACTCCTTCCTATGCTATTCTATGCAGGAAAAACCTAACTATTTCGAACCTAACAGAACCGTATACCAGCCAGCAGCATCATCTGCTCAAGTTGCGCGGCCAGCGCCACGTGCAGCGCACACCGAGCAGTGAAGCAAGTCACGCCAAAAGAGTGCGGGAGGTGGCCAGGGTGGACAATGCCAAGGAGCCAACGGCAGATGGCAAGGAAAAGGACTAGTCATAGAAACGGGCACCCTTTTTCATGCAGTTATACTTCGAACAGCGGATAATTTTAACAGATTTTTATGTCCTGGCGAAATTGAATTAGTGGAAGTCGACTGCTTCTACCAAAGTCATTGAGGCATGCATCGTTTATTTTGCAGGTGGGCAAAAAAATTGATTTTTGCGTGTTTAGCACAGGCTGCCGTAAGAAGAGTGACGAAGCCGTGAGATGGAAGAGGAGTGGAAGAGAACGAAGATTGATGTGGTATTGGAACACATTGATAGAGGTCTGATTGGGAACGCGCACACGGCGTTTGTTTGACAGGTTGGCGAACGTCCAATATGCTAGCAATGCGCAGGACTGAAAGTCCTTAGCATACCAGCTTGCTCGTTGCAGGAATGCGCTATTACGGACAGGAGTCAGGCGACTGCCTCTATCGATGGCTAGCGCGCCGACGCGTGTCCGTCTGTACGCATCTCTTAAATACAATAAACAATTTTCCTACACTTGCAGCAGCTGGAGTACCGAGGTCGAGACACTCGTCCAGAACACGCTCCCGACGGTCACTGCCACAGCGGCTACCAAAGCATTAGGCGACTAGCAGGGCCAAAGGGGACAATGTATCTCGTAAATGTAGGTCACATCTGCCTAGGCGCAGCCCGGAGCACACGCCTCGCGCGTTCTAGACAATTGTCTGCTTCCGTGCCCTGTGTACTAAACTGCACATTTTCCTGTCTCTCTCTCACCCCGTCCTGTACCGCTGATTAACTCCGCATGGCGACCGGTCGTTCACGTCAACTGTCTTGCATTGCTGCCGAAATCGAGATCACCTTTTTGCTGCTTCCGTACTTTTAATTGGAGACTTAAAGGGCGACAGTGCACCAGGACATATTTCATTGTGGAATGAAGCGGCTGGCCAGGCAATTTTAGTGGTGCAGGCAGCGATAACAGAGCCGCAGTTACTGACGCCCAAGAGAATGCTGAAGCTAAGGACGCAGAGGAAAAAAATAAAGAATTAAGAAAGGAAATATTACAACTAAGAGAGGAATACCTAAAATCGGCATTTTTTCTGAAAAATTCTCGCTGTTCTGGTGAAAAAGGATGTCACGTGAATTTGCCGGAATAGTGCTGTACAATGAGACACCTTTATTTTTCGCTCATGGCTAGCGGCGTTTGAAGGTGTTTTGCCGCCCCTGGCAAAAATAAATTAATACGCCTCTCTCCACTGGGGCACCAACTTTATGTGTATCCTATTGAAAATTCAAAAGTAACTTTCTCGTACATTAGTAGTAATTGTAATAGAAAAAAATTAGCACGCACGTTTCCGGGTATCATTTTATTATTAGGCGTACAATTAGCCATAAAAATGAAACTAAAAAAGGAGAAATTAATCAAATTTCTGGCGTAGAGAAATTATTTATAGGTGCTAAGACCATATAATAATAGTACAGGCGCTCGGGCAAAAGTAAGAATATCGAAAAACGTCGGGGACAAACGAAACTGGATATAACATGCGACGCATTTGATCTGTGGCCGGCTCCAATTGTGCAAGTACCGTTAGATTCCTAAGTGAGAATTTAATTAGTGAGCTTTAGTTAACTGACCATCTTGAAGTTACTAACTTGGAAAAAAAAAAGAATCTGTGCATCCCACGGGCTGTACGAATCGGTTTAGCGAAGCTTTCAATGGTGTTTGTGAAGAACGCTGTTCAATTAATAGCGACCATGTTGAAAGCACAGACCCCACAAGCCAGTTCGAAACGTTTTCACTGGGAACCGCTCGCTGCACTCAATCATGTCCATGCCACGCATGACGACGAAGGAATGACCACGGCAGCATGAAGATGATTGTGTGGCGACAACGCACCGACGGCGATGGTATGAAGGCGATGGCACGAGGTCAATGGTAAGACGAAAGCGGAATTACTACGAAAAAATGACGAGGATGGAAGGATCAGGACGGCGCGACGGCGACACTGTGACGATGACGCAACGATGAAAATGGCACGACAATAGAACAACGACGACAGTCTGATGACGACGTAATGACAATGATGGTGTGACGACGGCTCGAAAATGGCAGCGTGATTACGCCGCTTTATGACAACGCATTGCCAGCGACAGAGTGATAACGGGGAAAGCATGACGATGACATGACAGTGAAGCCATTATCACAGTGGAATGAAGGCGATGAAATGACGAAGACGACGGCATGACAACGACGGCGTGTTAGTGTTGGAGCTCACTTACCCGCTCACGTGTCTCACCTGCTGCCGCGGGCCTCCTCAATTAAGATTATATCCGTTCTTTGATTAAGTTCAAACGTTATTTGATTTAAGACGTGCAATTTACCCTGTTTTCACTGGTGCTATTTATGTGTTTGCAAAAACCCGTTACCACGAGAAAGGTGTGACACATTATCTTTTTTTTTTTTCACAATTTCTTACAGGTACCGAACCACGCAAGCATTAGACATCCTCTTCAGCGAACGTTTCTTTAAGCACGAACATACAAGACTGTTGTAAACTCGTAACGTCTGATTGAACAACCAATCGCTAGCACTGCACGCGTGTCCAAATAACTTGCCATTGGTGAAGTGTTTTGAAGAATTCTTGTTCACACCACTAGACGATGCAGTTGACTTGAACTTCACGGTGTCTCCACGCTGCTCCACGACGTTTCACTAAAGCCGCTTCATGCTCTTCTGGGTATTTCGGGCTCTCGGTTCACGACCTTTCTGGCACTGTTCTCACAAATAGATGCTATCTCATACGGATGCGTTGTACGACATGAGCTAGTAATACCCACGACGTGGGTATTACCAGCAAAACTTTTCCAGCGTGGCAAAGAATGCTGAAATTATTAGCGTCCGCCATGTCGTATAAGTTATCTACGCTAAAACGCATTGAGGTGAATTACAATAACTACATACAGTCGGTAAGTCGCTGTCAGAATATACGGGCAGCAACAACTTTCATTAAAGACACTACAACTATACACGAACAAAAATCAGCAGATGAATTAGATCATCATGCGCTATGATGAACAGTTAAGAAATGCGTCGAACAAGAAGCGCGATAGACGCCGTAAGGCGCACTACCGTGTATGGGTGTCTTGTTACGTGCCGTTCCTTGTTCAGCGTAACGAACGATGCCCCACACAATGTCAAACCAACTGCCACATTATCAACCTTTGCTAATATAGGAAATAAAATGTATGTTGAACTCACGTTCAAGGCCAGAACGGTCAGTTCCGGGCAGAGTGTTCGGCAGTTGACGTGCTTCACTGCCTTGACCTGGAGAATTAGTCACCCGACCACTGAACGAAGGGAATGTCGCACGCACCATGAGCTTCCTGCGATATAAAAAATGGCGGGTTGATGGGCGATGTTCCCATTATCAGGCCACACATGCGTCGCTTTCTCAACATGCACCCGACAGAGGGCGCACGTCACAGAGGGTGCACACAGGGCATAACGCTTCCACAAGCGTTGGGTCCTATAGTCTGCTTGACGACGCACCCACTTCGACGGCGGGTCACTCAGCAGTGATGGTGACTAAGCGTCATCTCATGAGTGGTGAACTGCCTCGACCATTTAGTCACAGCAAGACAAACATGAGCCCTACTTGCTTACGCACGTTGGAAGGCCTGCAAGCTGAAGTTCTGCGTATATGCCTAGGCACACCGCGTTGCACGGTGACCGTTGGAACACTTCTGAGGCCTACGCTGCTCCGATGGCTGTTTATGTCTCACTCAAGCCTCTCCGAGTTTTCTTGAGACTACCTACTCGACATTAACACCATCATCTATCGACGATCCACAGTTTATGACCTGACAGCACCTTTTCAAGAGTTATTATTTCACATGGGTTCATCAACTCGTTAGGTTATGCATCCACCAAGTTACCACGCATTCCCCCATGGGTAATGGTAAGCCTCTCGTGCGGCTGTTTATAGAAGGAGTTAGAGAAAAGTAACAGTACCTGTACGCAACTGTACCGACACCAGGACTCAGGAAACTTTCACTTGAACATATATTGAACGAATGTGAAAATTCTGCACAAGTATACACAGACGGTTCGGTAACATCGCCCGCATACACTGCGCTCGTTGTTATACCGGCTCATCACGTCGCTCGAAGACACCGGCTGGAACACAAGACTACATAAACTGCAACTGAGCTTGTAGCGATACGAGAAGTCATTAAGCACATTTGTCATGAGCTCCCTATGAAATGGATCATATTAAGCGACTCAAGACCTGCGCTAGAAATACTTCAATGTGTCTTGAAAAAAAACCATACTACTTTTTAGCCCTAGACGTTGTGAAACTTAACACCGTTGCTGAAAGAAAAGAACATCGCTTTGTATCCCAGTGGATCCCTGGACACTGCGGACTGCACGGGAATGATCTTGCTGATGCAACAGGAAAAATGACCTTAAATGACGGCATACTCAACACTATACCTTTCTCAGGGCCAGATTGCAATTGTTTTCTCACCGAGGCTATGCTAGTGAGAACAAGAAAATCAGAACAAGAAAATCGTCCCAAACATCTTTGTAGGCTCGATCCCCATATGACATTTTGGACGCCGTGTTGCATCCAACGTAGCCATGCTAGCCTCTTGCACAGACTTAGACTATTGATGTTTGCTTTACGCGCCAACATCTGCATCGCATCCGACACGCGGACTCACCAGATTGTGGTACATGTGGTGTACCTGAGACAGTGATGCACATACTTGTTGCCTGTCCCAAATATAACCGTGAACGGCAGGCATTGTCCTCTTCGTTGGCGCCGTTTAATAAGAGGCCATTGAGTCAAAACATATTACTGGGATCATGGCCGGACAGAATATCAATGAAGCGAGCCATCAAGGCACTCTTGGAATTTTTGATTAACGCAGATTCAGATTCAATACTATGAACAGGCCCTATCCACACGAACGTGTATACTCTCATAATCACACCCTACTATACCTGTCCTCCTCGTCATCACTCCTCATATCCCTCTCCTCTTCCCCTCCCCTCAGAGGTTAGAGCATATTACCTCAGGCCAACCTCTCTGCGTTTCCTCAATAAATTATTCTGTCTCTCTACCTCCTGACAGAAGCACATCCATCTGTTCTCGTATTATTTGTACTTTGTTTCTTGTTTTAATTTTTGATTTCCGATTTTCTGTCGAGACATCGCTTACAAAACCCTCCCGTCTCAAAGCACCTCACAGCATCTATCTACTTATCTAGCTCGTGAAACATGCTGGTGAAGGGCGTGAAGAGGGGCGACGAGGCGCGCTGCGCATTTCCCGAAGTGCCGCCCTAGGTGGCCGCTTGTTTCGCCTACAGGACGAAACGCCCCTGCTCATGGCCCCGAAATTAAATGTGAGGATTTTTTTTTCAGGTGCAGGCGAATAAAAGGACCTCCGTCCACTAAATTCGGCGCAGGGAAAGCTTTATGTGTTCGAAACATTCTAAACCTCTTTATACGCCGATATATTCACGTGCATATCGTTTTCCACCAGTTGGAGCACGTATGCCACCTTTTGCGGGATTCTTTTTCTACGTGAGACCAGCACGTGCCTCGCGCAAAGGGCTTCTGCAGTGCAATCACTCGTTGCATCCGATGAAATTCGCAGATGTATACCAGTCTGAGCAACTGATATGACAAAGGCAAAATTAATTAAAATATGGGGTTTTACGTGCCAAAACCACGCTGTGTTTATGAGGCACGCCGTTGTTAGGGACTCCGGAATAATTTCAACCACCAGGTGCTCTTTAAACGTACGCGCAGAACAAATCTACGTACACGAGTGTTTTTGCATTGCGCACCCATCGAAATGCGGCCACCATGCCCGTACACACTTATATATAAAACTGGTTTGTGTACTTAAAGTAGTGAAGGCTGTATAAGTGGGGCTCTGTGCAAACGTGAGGGAGAATCTACGTGCAGTAGCATCACTTCGATGCCAATCAGTGCTAGTGCGGCTGAGGGCTCACTTTTCTAACAAAACGTTTAGAAGTGGCTGTACGTATTCGATAGGCTATAGATAAAAGGCGAGAGTAGAACGTACATAAAGTGTACGGGAATAGGCCTTCGCAAACACCGAAATCAACAAAAACCATGGCAGGAGAAACTTGAACAGTTTGCAGTCAGGGTTTAATATTACAAGTATAGAATCAAATGCGTGTTGGCCGTCCCTTTTTCTTATACGGGTTGGGTAATAGAATCTCCGATTGCTTCGCTGAGTTTAGCGGTTCGAGACCACGTTAGTAGTTCGACACCACGTCACTCCAATTTTCTTCTCTCCTTTTTATTTGTCTGCGGCAGTTTGCCTGATGTTACATCTGACAAGGGAAGATGACAGCAAGCAGTGCGTCCTCACTACTACCGGACAGCCACATCCATCGAACTTTCAGGTGACGCGCTTAAGTTTATTTCGCTGTTCTTACATGCGTTAGAGAGCACGTGTAAAAACAGCGAAATAAACGTTATGTAAGAACAGAGCAAAATCGTTTGCAAAACCCAGTAAAGCGCATTACGAGAGAGAAGCCGCAGCGCCCTGCACGCTTCTACTTAGTCGCCAAAAACCGCCGGCGGCGTTATGCAATTAAAGCGCTCAAATAAATATTTCGGAACTGACATCATTTCAATAGTTTATACTACTATACGTATAAAAGGCCTGCAACATACGTGCGCTAAGTTTCAAGCAGATATCTTGAGGAATTTGTTTAAGTAATAATTTAAAATCTATTTCACCACTCGAATGAGTGTTTGAAAGATGGTCAAGGCAGCTATAGTTGGGTTAGTTGGTTCAGCATTGTAAGCATGTATGAATGCGCCCTATACTAAACAAGGACGAAAGGAAGGACAACAGACACGCGTAGCGCATTTGGCTATGCGTGTGTCTTGTCCTTCCTTTCGTCCTTGTTTCCTATAGGGCGCATTTATACATGCTTACAATGCTTCAAAGTGTACGATGCGCAATTTGGAAATTTGGTATTTCGTACATTATGCCCACAGTTGTGAAGCTTTAGCACATTTCTCTCGGTGTACATTCTATTTTTGAAATATTTCGTTTCGATATGCCTAGTATTTTGCAAACGCGAAACATTTTAATCCCCAGGCAACCACCGAGAACCACATTTAGCGCAAACCTGATAATTCGTTATCGCTGTCCGAAAGCACCTACAGCTTTCAAGTTTCCCCAGTAGGCTTCTCAGACAAATTTTATTTTGTGTTAATTTTGATACAATCCATGGTTCTACAACGATGGGCAGCAGTTGAATACCTGGTAGATTCCCGATGTCCAACTAAAAGACCTTTGATAACTCCCCACAACTCGTCTACATATTATATACATCAAATTTTTCTGACACACCGCCCTAAATATGCCCAACATCGATTGTAAATTTTACTGCGTTAGTTTTGATGCTTTTTAAATAAATTGCCGGCGAAATTCGCGAAGCGGATATTTGGAGGGCGAGCTGGTAATCTGATCTAGTCGTAAAAAGAGGTTAGCTGTACGATCGCTATGGAGTGCGGAAAACCTTTTGGCACATTTGCGGAGAACTGATAGATACCCTTCTTGAAAGGGCATGCAATAAAATCTAAAGCAATAGTATACCTGCATCACTGGGCACCAATAAGTTCGTGCGTTGACAACCATTGCCATGTCCCCTGCACTGCGGGACCTATAGACCCTTTTCACGGTGATCCCGTGGGCGCCGCCATGTTTGATCATGTGGTGACGCGTTCATTGCTTGCCTCGGCGGCTTCCGTTGCCTCCATGCTTACATTGGATGAGCATTACGTCCCGGCGTGGCTCAGCAAACCTCCGTTTCGGCGGACATCGTAGACTATGACTGGATGACACGAACCTTTGACAACAGCTGACATAAGCGCTTTTGGAGCTCATTACGCCTTCTCCACACGGTACGAGCAGCGTATACGGAAGTGAGGCTAGAAATGTATTTCAGGCTGTCTAAACTTCCCGCTTCTCAATTAAATCAGGATCATTGTCTTTTTATATTAGTTTTTTATTTGCCCATTACTTTGAAGCAGCGGCTTCTCATGGTTCTGACTCAGTAACGTTCCCACCCGCCGCGGTGGCGTGGCTTTGGCGTTGCGCTGCTAAGCCCGAGGGCGCGGGATCGAATCCCGGTCGCGCACGGCCGCATTTCGGTGGGGGCGAAATGGAAAAACGCCCGTGTGCCGTGCGTTGGGTGCACGGTAAAGCACCACAGGTGGTCGAAATTAATCCGGAGTCCCCCACTAAGGCGTGCCTCATCATCATATCGTGATTTTGGCTCGTAAAACCCTAGAATTTAACTATTTTAAGTAACCTTCTTCGGTGCAGTCAGTATCTGATTGTTTCATCATCATCGTCATCATCAGCCTACATTTATGTTCATTGCAGGACGAAGGCGTCTCCCTGCGGTCTCCAATTACCCCTGTCTTGCGCTATATAGCCGATTCCAACATGCGCATGCGAATTTCCTAACTTCATCACTCCACCTAGTTTCCTGCCGTCCTCAACTGTGCTTACCTTCTCTTGGTATCGATTCTGTAACTCTAATGGTCCACCGGCTATCTATCCTACGCATTACATGGCCTGATTGTTTATTTTCTGCCTAATCGCTCGCGGGTGTGCTCAGTTACGGTTACAGACCACAAGCTTGCGGATACTGAGCTGCTGTTCCTGAACGATGCAGAGTTACAAGCTTTTATATGATTTTCTTTGATGCCGCACATGTCTTGCGGAAAGCCACCACCATCAATTTTAAAATATCTCACCGGAATACAGACAGCTGCACAACTTGCCGCCCTCTGTGTCGCACTGTCCTTCATTGATGGCGAACTTCCACGCAAAGGGTAAAGTTCCTGTGACTGGAAAGGCGGCACTGCGGAGTTCAGCCGGTGGTCAGCATTGCATGGGCGCCCGCATGAACAATTATTATTTTTAATTGCAGAAGCAATGCACCACTTAGCCGAGAACGGACATCATGTCATGTTTCAGTGGTTACCGAGTCATTGTGGCATTATCGGTAATGAACGTGCGGACGAAGCGGCTCGATTAGCTAACGGAGAATCCCAGTATTAATCAATCCCGCTTTCAAGAATGGATGCTGCAAGAAAACCTCGCATATTTGCACGCCAAATGATTGCATGCCAACTATCTCATTGGAACAGGCCGAACTTGAGAAATACATGGCAGAAATCCAGGTGCCATCAGGACTGCCCCCAAAAGACGCGACACTTTTATGCAGACTATGGTTGTGCTTAGAGTTCACCAACGTCTACGCATTCAGCATAGGAATGAACGACGCCACAGCGTGTGACCATTGCGGTGAAGAGGAAAGCAGCTGTCATATTCTGTGCCAGTGTCCGCAGTGTGCACAGAGACGCTCACTTACTCTTGTGCTCAATAAGTTCGACGGCCGATCGCTGTCGGAAGCTTCCAGCGTAGACATGACTGTACGTATATCTAATGAGAAGACTCTTAAATTGTTGTTGTGCTTTTTTCGATCTACATGACTCAGTGATCGCTTTTAGTACTTGGTGTTTGTTTTTAAATGCGAAGCATTTCATGGCAAATATTTGCTACTTTGACAGTATCTATGTAGCCGCCTACGACTTTTTACTGTCATGGTCGTTTCGTTAACTTGGTATGTACCAAAATTGGCATACTATGACAAGATTATATGACGAACATAAATGATATGACATGACATGCGTCTCATGTAGGTCATGAAACACCCGCCTACGTCTTGGTGCTCTCATGGTCGTTTCGTTAACTTCGTAGGAACCAAAATTGTCATAGTGTGACAGGAGTGTCATGACATAAATGTCATGACAATGACCCAGTGAAATATATTAACACTCAAAAAACACTGAAATGGGTTCAGACGTGGCTACTAAGTGAAGGAAACACTACAGGATGCTGGTAGTAGTTATAGTCATGAGCATGACTCAGCAAAATGACAATGACTCAGCGACAAAAGATTAACACACAAAAAACACTGAAATGGGTTTGGACGTGGGTACTAAGTGAAGGAAACACTAAAAGATGCTGGTAGAAGTCATAGTCATGAGCATGCCTCAGCTAAATGGCAATGACTCAGCGAAAAAAGATTAACGCTCAAAAACCACTGGAATGGGTTCGTACGTGGGCACTAAGTGAAGCAAACACTAAAGGATGATGGTAGAAGTCATAGTCATGAGCATGACTCAGCAAAAATGACAGTGACTCAGCGAAAGAAGATTAACACCCAAAAACCACTGAAATGGGTTCGGACGTCGGTACTAAGTGAAGGAAATACTAAATGATCATGGTAGAAGTCATAGTCATGAGCATGACTGAGTAAAAATGACAACGACTCAGCGAAAAAACATTAACACTCGAAAACACTGAAATGAGTTCGGACGTGTGTACTAAGTGAAGGAAACACTAAAGGATGGTGGTAGAAGTCATAGTCATGAGCATGACTGAGGCTGTAGCCTTGAGGTCCCTGAGGGGTAGCTAAAGGGACTCCTGAGGACTCTTGACATGAATGTCATGACATGCGTGTCATGTATAGGTCTTGAAAGAGCCGCCTACGTCTTGGTGCTCTCATGGTCGTTTCGTTAACTTGGTAGGTTCCCCGCACACTGCTTCGCATACCATCGATTCCCACAGGGCGTGCGATCTGCCGGCTTTTCTTTCTGTCTCTCTCTCCTCCTCCCTCCTTTCCAACCACCGCTTTTCCCCAACTCATGTGCAGGGTAGCAAACCAGAGATTTGCTTCTGGTTAACCTCCCTGCCTTTCCTCTCTCTCCTTTTCTCCCCCCCCCCCCCAAAAAAAACACAAATCAAATATGAAGTGAATCCCAATTAGGCTGTGTAAGAGAATAAATATTGTTGAACGGTTGGTTTCAATCTAGACACGCCCAAGTGAGAGCCGAAGGCAGCAATGCTCTTCAAAAACGAGTGGGCGTAGGCCGACGACCGCAGTCCTCGTTGTCTGGCGCTGCCTACTGCACGCACCCCCGTGAGTGATCGAAGCACACCGTACCGCCCAACGACGGCCAGTCTGCCGCATAAGACATCTAAAGGAAGCACAGAGCAACATGACCGTCTCAGCTTTCTACGAGTATGCGTGAATAATATGGGACCCTGACGAACTAGCACTAACGAATGAACTAGAGACAGTGCTGAACCGTGCCGTCCGTTTCATTTTATCGAATGAACACCGCACTGTCAGTGTTAAAGAAATAAAATAAAAGTTTTGTCTTCTCCTTCGTTCTACTCATCGTGAAATAGCTCCCATTAGCCTTTAAATATTAACTATCATAATAACCACCTTCGTCAGCATAGATGTTATAGTATTGCTATAACATCTATTGTCTTATTAAGTTTATGCTGTGGTATATCGCGCGTATTGTACACCTTTTTGATTTATACTTCTTTTGTTTGCCACTACCCTCTGCAATGTATAAATAAATAAATAAATAAATAAATAAATAAATAAATAAATAAATAAATAAATAAATAAATAAATAAATATACTCACGCCGCTAGTCTACAAAGGCACAAGCGCTATACTTTACCGCAGCCGACGGCTGCCAAAGCAGCGCCCACGTGGTCCACCGTGACAGCGCTTTAGCAGGCCAGCACGCATATACAGGTGGGAAGCTTGTGAAATACGTGGAATAGTCAACAACTCTTTAAATTAGATTTAATCAAGCGTGACAGGCACACTTGAACGGATATTTCTTTTTTTATTGCGTTGACTTCCTTCGTATATCTTGAGAGTTATTTGCGTTTGCTTGCATTCATGGAATAGGACAGATAACGATAACTGTAATACATTTACTGTACTCAACAAACACTGTGAAGCCACAAAAATTCTGTTCCTCTTTTTTATTGCTTGACCTTGCTCTCTTTCACAGTGTGCATAGTCTATGTATTGTTCGCGGATTTCGCTGTCACCATTATTCCGGGTGAGCTTACCGCTTATCTAGGCTTACTGTCGTGCGATGACCTTGTATTTCTGCCTTCGTGGCCGGCGAACCTTTTGCGGATGATTCCCTTTTGCACTTCTCAGCACCTGTACAGCTTATCGATAACGGCAGGATTCTGATGACGCCATGGCACGATCCATAATGCCTACGGAGGCGATGTTCGTACCTTCTCCATTCTAGTCACCAATTCAAATATTTGAGTGGAAAAGCAGGCGCTGGTACCGATTTGTCTACGTATATGGTAACGCAAACTCCAAAAAGATTATTCAAGCCCTTTTTTTGTGCCCCGCAAACGTGAAATATGTTACGAGAAGTCGGGGCATAAAATTATCTGAACTTCGACAGAAATTTGATATACAAAGCAGAGCGCCACCAACTGCGACCTATGTATGGAGAAGCGATCTATAGTTTTAGAGCGCAACTCTTAGGCGCCCGTTCCTGCGTTGAGCGTCGGCGTTGTCCCTCGGCGTACCCGAGTACACGAGCGCAGCGAAGAGTGAAAGAGCGAACGCGGAGCACAGCGAGCGATGAAAGACGGTGATAGCGAATAGAGTGCGAGGAGGAAAGTGGAGGAGGCGGGTGCAGCGAAACCATGAGGCGGAAAGCGGAGGAAGAGGGTATGGCGGAAGCGTGAGAAGAAAAGCGTAGTGCCGCGAAAGACGGGCGACGACCTCTACGAGATGGCGCCAGAGTAGCGCGCGCCGTCGTCTGTTCACCGATGACATGCGGCGAGCGCATCCAACAACACCATATATGGAAGCAAAGCGCTGTATGAGCGGAGGTCTGTCTGAGGCGGCGGCTGTGAATCGCGCCGAAGCGTCACCCACGTGCTGCCTCTCGCGATCTCCCGATTAGCGAGGCAGTCGCGCCACACTTCGCTCCGTTTGCAACGTGCCGCACGAGACAGATTGTCCGTGCTTCCGGCACTATAAAAGAATCACGGGCCTATCCAATTGAAGTTTACATGTCCTGTGGGCCATTTCGAGTTCCCTTCCGACTGCTGACTCGACACACACACACCATCCCTTGTCTTCAAGAAAACCGCCCAAGTTGCACCTACTCAAGATGTCTCACTACTCACCGGCATATTCTACCCTCAGACTTCGCACCTACCGTTATCTCTGAAGTGCCACCGTGGACACTGCATAGACCAAAGGTGCGCCTTCACATACCTGGGATTTTGAAGAAGTCGCGTATCCCTTCCACTGGCCTTAAACAACTCACGTTGGCCCATTTGTCTGGGCTGTACGACGACTCTGTGCGCATATACACAGACGGATCGGTTACTTCATGCGCCTCGACCGCGGCCTTTGTGATCTCTCAGCTGGGCACATCCCGCCAATATAAATTGGACTACAAATCGTCCTCAACAGCTGCAGAGCTTGTCGCAATGCGGGAAGCTGTCCGTTTTGTCTCCTACCTGACACGGTGACACCACGTACATAGACTGTTCTTTCTGACGCAAGATCAGCGCTGCAAGCTATCGATTCTCTCTCGAGGAGAGGCCAGTAGCACATGCTAGCGTTAGACATCTTACAAATATTTGATCTTACTCAGAGGAACGGTCACTCAATTACCTTCCAATGGGTACCTGGTTACTGCGGCTTGGCTGGCAACGAGCTAGCTAATGCGGAAGCAAGAACGGCTATTCCTACAGCCGTCGAAGTAAAGATTCCTTACTCGCGAAGCAATGTAAACTCTTTGTTGACTACGCTCATGTGAGATTGCGCTGCACATTACTGGGCTGAACCAGACCATCGGTACAGGCGCCTGCTGGAAATAGACTGTGACAGGACTTTTCGCCTCCCAGCTTAAGTCAAACGATGCCAAGCAAGCATGCTTCACATGATTCGCCGGGGCGTCGCCTGCACTTGACGCTGAGCCCGAACTGTGAACGCTGTCAAGTGTCTGAGACTCTCCAACATCTGTTTTGCGACTGCCATCTCTACGCATCACAGCGGAAGATGCTGGCTTCGACGCTAGCAGGCATTGACAGGCGAACATTGTCCGAAAGTAATATTTTGTCTGCAATGTGTGACCGTGTACAGCAGCATCATTAGCTACAGTGCCTGCTCTGGACTACCTGAAGATCACCGGACTAGACGCAAGACTTTAAGGAAACTACTTTGTTAGTGTATATATATGCATGCCTTCTGCCTGTCCTCATCATCATCTTTCATCACTCTTTTCACACTGAAGCTGTTTAAGCCAGCCGTAATGTGTGGTTCGTATCAAGAAACTGTCGTGCCGTAGTCATGGCAACCGGGAGGGCGGCACGGCACATGCGCGCGCGGTCTCTTCCTCGCCAGCTCCCTCCCTTCCCGACCCCCGCCTCTCTTCTCTCCGCGGCGCGCTGAGCCAGGAGAAAAAAAAAACGGCGAAAGCTTGCACTAGGCTGCACAAAGCTCATGACACAGCAAAGCTGGCCGATTGATTGCGTCTCTTGGTTGTAGCTAGGTGGAACTTGGCTATGTCGAGGCTTAAACTTGGTTGTAGCTAGGCTTATACTCGTGTACGTCATCTGTGCTAGTACTGGAAAATATGCGGTAGTACTGGAAAGGTGCGCGGAGGTAGCGCGTTGGTGCGGGGGAGGATGATGTCATACCACCTGAGGCGGCGGCGATAGCGCAGTGGGGGCGTGATGGCGCGGCGCACCTTTCCAGTACTACCGCAGCCTTTCCAGTACTAGCACAGATGACGTACACGAGTATAGGCCTAGCTATAACCAAGTTTAAACCTCGACATAGCCAAGTTCAACCTAGCTACAACCAAGAGACGCAATCAATCGGCCAGCTTCGCTGTGTCTTGAGCTTCGCGCGGCCTAGTGCAAGCTTTCGCCTTTTTTTTGTCCCCTTTCCTTTTTCCCCTGTGCATAGTAGCATGAGCATGCTAGCTCCGGCCGACCTCTCTGCCTTTCTAATAAATTATGTCTCTCTCTCTCTGTGAAGTGCTTCCTTAGAGTCGCAAAAGATGACCCATTTCGGAGGTGTCACTTGCACGAGGTATTTTATAGCAGCACGCAGGACAGCAAGCTCTGCCGCCGTTGATGTTGACATGTGCGACAGTTTGAATCTGATTGTAGTTTTCGTAGCCGGAATGACAACGCCACCTGAAGAGTTCGTAGATGAGATCGAACCATCGGTATAGATGTGTATTCGGGCCCCGTATGTCTCGTACCATTCATTATTATCAATGTCATCTGTTTCAATGCTATTTTTGGGTGATTGGCCTTCTTCTTTATACCCGGAATACTTAGGCGCACCTGAGGCTGTTGGAGACTCCAACCTCCAACTTCGGGCGCGCCGTTGTGGCATAGGTGGTGTGGAGGAAGAGAGGGTAAGCGCTCGGCTGGGCGTCACTCGGGACCCAGAAAAAAACAGTCGACAGTCGCTCTACCACAGACGCACAGTCACTGCTCGTGCGCCGCCATTCCATTACGATTTTCAAACTTTCCGCGCCTTTCCTGTCAAACTCTCGAAAACGATTATTCAAACAGGTCTAATTGGTGAAGTCGATTAAACTGAACGGTGGACATCGATGAAGATTAATCGTTTTGCGGGATACATTTATTTGATTAATCGATTATTCATTCCTTGAAACTACCAATCCTAGTTTCAAGAGACACCAGAAGTTGACAGGAAATATTTTGCTTGTGTTAATACATTCTGGAAGGGCCACCCTCACTCGAAAGAGCGGGCATCGAACCGACAACGCGATAGCCGCCACTTCTTCACTTGTATATATAATTAATCGCGCGCGAAGTGAGGGAAAACATGCCTACGAAGTTAAAATGGACAAGCTTCTCAAGCCATGCGCATGAAGTTTGAGCCAATATCCTGTTCAGCGAAGGTTTGGCCTGGCGCCATCAAGTTCGTGCACCCGCTTCCGGCGCACCTGAACGGAAAAGTAAGCAAGTTAGGACGAAGCAAACTGCTTTTATAGTTCAGTTCCGGCATAGCAGTTTGAAATAAACTACCCTTCGCTTCGCACGGCGCGTACACAATAAGCGGCAAGCGGCGACACGGCGCTGTGCCCGCTGTGCCAACAGCGGGTAGGTCACCGTTCCCGTAGGCTGTCGGTCGCATTCGCCACGTAGATGGATGAGTTTGTACGTTTTGTCATGCTAAAACGTTTCTTAATTCCTGAGATGGACTGTTTACCTCTGCGTCAAACTCGAAATAAAGATAGTACATTCGGTACAGAAGCATAAACAACCGCCTCGCTCAGGTATACCATCGGTGTCAGCGATGGCATCCGCGTTTTCGGGGGAGTACAACACGGCCTTTAAATGAGCGTGTATGCGAGCACAGTTTTCTCTAATAATGCCTTATGACGCGTGCAAATTGTAAGTATGATGAAGTTAAAGAAAAGCGAGAATCAGTAATAAATTAACAGCGCGATATATGTAACTGGATCACAGTTGCCGTTGAGTGGCTCAGCCGCTCATACTGACTCGTCTCACGGCGGAACAACGTGGCTCAGGCTCATATGCGCAGATATATGTGTTTTATTCCATGTTTTGACATTATTTCATGTCAACGATGCGCCGTTTCCACAATATCCGAAGCTAACAACCACCTGTGGCTGTATAGATGTCGATGCATGTAAACAAGTGCACCGCTTCGCTAAATCCGACGCGGAAGGCTGCGCTCTCGAAGACTCGTTATTTATGCGAAATGACTAAAGAATGTGTAAAAAGAATTAAAAAAAAGCGAGAAGCAAGTGCACAAGTCAGCGACAACAAACTCCAAGGCAGCCGCGTCGGCAGACGGAACTCAGCGTGCGTTTATCGGCCGCACTGTTAACAAAACAACACACTCAGACCTGCTCACCCTATATATACGTATATAGTTGGTGAGTGCTACATGCCTTCCAGGAGCGACATGCTGGCCCGGCGAAGCCACTAATAATTATTCACGATCGACGAAACGCACAACCGATGCGCACTCAACATGAGCGCAGGTTCACAAATCAACCGGCGAAAGCCCCAGGACACTTCCAAAACGTTTCCAGCGGCGTGCGACAGAGAGCAGCAGCGGAAAAGAAAAAGTCGGATTCTGGGCTTCGGAAAGGCTTATTTGGACTGAATCAGTGGCATTGTGCACCTTATAATCAGTACACATAGAAAGAAAAGGTTAAGAACTTCGCGCTCTTTCTTTTCTTTCTTTGAGCTGCTCGAGAATAACTAAATTAAAACTTATAAAACTACAACCAAGATTTATTTTAAACGACTTCTCAGAGCCGGTACGGCTCTTTCTTCGGGATTGAAATGGGTTAAGCTTCACTAAAGTATTGCCTCTGCAAAACAGCATTCTACTTCTAGACATTACCTTGACTTCTGTACGATAATGTGGGCTGGAAATACTGTCCTATAGGTCATGGAAACCTTTGCTGAGCTTTTCCTCCAATCATTCCAAAGTTCTTAAAAACAGAATAACCATGTCTTGCATGAAGTCTGCTCCCACTAATTAAAAAAAGATGAGCATCATCTTCAGTATGCAGGTTACGCGTTTATTAGTGGCAAGTTTTCCTCGTGTTGCCGTAGCGATTGTTTCGAAACGCTTGAAAAAGTACATCTTTTCTTCCGGTTCGCACATAGTTGCAGAAACCATTGGGGGTATACGAAGAAAGTCATAGGTATTCCTTACATTCGCTCTCTGCCACATAAACTTAAGAACGTAGGTAGTCGATACAGGGTCAAGGTTGTGTTTACGGCTGGTAATAAGATTAGAAATATGCTATAATTCATTTAATTCCAAGGGCTTTCCTTGCACCTCCCCTTACACGAACACGCACACGCAAACATTAATGAAGATGGGCTATGGCTAATGGCTCGAACAGCAATATTTTGAGAGGTAAATAGTATTCATTGTGTTGTGCTTCTACTTCTCAATATATTAACAGATAAAAGGAGCGCTAAGTGCTATTATGCTGCAATTTAATGCAAGGTGAGGCCACCAGTAATTATTTCTCTCGGAGTGCTTCATTCAGTTCCCCGGTTTCTGTGACTCACGAGCGAGCGTGAGAGCATCTGCTCTACAAAGCAGCTCATTCGGAGCATGCACACTGCGATGCGGTCAGTGGTTTCGCAACTTCAACTGACATCGTCGAAAGTAGGACCCTCATTACGGCACCAACTCACTGCTGTAGTTACGCGTTGGCCTCGGGCACTGAGCAAGCGAGCTTGAGAACGTTTTTACTGCCTGCAATTTGGAGTTGTGGATACCCTGCGGTTTGTGCATAAAACCTGCAAGGTGAGATCACCGATGTGTGCGGTGAACTGCACTGTGCCACCGAGCCGTCGCAAGCGAGGTCACAGTTTGTTGCAAACTTTGCGGTTAGCTTTGGCTTATTGATGGTTCTTTTGTGATTGGGGGATGGGGACGCCGGTTCAGGAACAGTGTGACTGATGAGGTCCATAGTGCCGTCCGCGCACCCTCGCATCTTTGTATGTATGTGTGCTCCGAGGAGGGAATGTTGGCGCGCGTGCCGTTTTGCAGTAACAGACGCCCTTTGAACTCTGTCGACGTGTACGTGGTTTCGTTTTGTCTCACACTCAAATGACTGAGAACGATGTCTTAAAGACAACTTGCATGCACAAAGACCGCCGCAAATATTTCGTCTGTTACAGCTGCGGATGGTAAAGACTAGCAGAATATCTGACGACCTTGCGATAGCGTTTACTAGTCCGCAATGATATCTGAAGTTTTAAGAATATCTGGAATTACAAGTCTCACTTTCTTTTATTGCGATAGCAATTATGTGGACACTCCAAGCGCATTTCTGCCGTCACCGTCGTTGTCGCCGTAGTCGTCGCCGTGAGGTTCTGTATAAAGTCCGATGTGTGTGCGAGTGAAAGTGTAGGAGGGTGATCCGGCAATCGCGGCTCAATGTAGCGCACGTGAGGGAGAAAGCCAGGCCGGAAGCGCGCGGTCTTTCGCGTGCGAGGCACGGGGGCGAGGTGACTGAGAGGGAGAGGGGCGCGTTATGCTCCGTCGGCTGCTGCTCACAGCGCGGCCACGCAGGCGCCGTATCTTGGAAGCGATCTGCGACGTGGGCGAAGTACCCGTTAACGCGGGCCTCATCTTCAAAGCGATCTGCGATGGGAACAAAGTGCATGCGCCGAGTGCCGGTAGCTTCGTATGCGCTGTGCTTTCGACGTTTAGTTCACGTTGAAGCGAGAGACGGCACGAAAGTGAATTTGCCCGCTGCTGCTGGCGCGCTTTCTCCCTCCATCGTTTTCACAGCGAGTTTCCGGGTCATCGAGCGAGATGTGTTCATATTTACCTGTGCGCGAGTGACACCTTGCTTGTATATTTAATATAGTAAGCGAATGTTTACAACTTTATACATCCCATTAAATTACTATCCTTGCTTGGTATAGCTCTCTACGAATTGCGCCTTTCTGGCGAAACAGCGATTTTTTTTACATAGTGAAGGACTGTTAATAACCCTCCTTGCCAAAGTTGCCCATCCCTGTCCTGTTTATCAGAAGAAGAAAATGTCATGACAATGTTTAAATAAAAATACGAACGTTGAAGAAACAAGGCAGCGCTGTGCGATGATCCAGCTGGTTACTCCCCATGACAAAATTATCTGAAATTCTTATAACAGCAATAAAACATTTACATCGGCGCAAAAAGAAAAAAAAAGCTGAAAAAAGACGAAGAAATAAAATGGACATAAAATCAAATATTCAAGAAATTTAAGCACAAATCAAAAAGGAAAAACTGATCAATTGTATCGCTTTAAAGCGTATATTCGACGTGCATGAATTCTCTGCACCTGGTTGTCTGTAGTGGACTGGATTGCTATCAAGAATTCCTGCTCTCCGGAGACTACATCTAAGGGAAGAACAAAAATAGGTCGTATGGCATGTTATTTTCCCTCGTTGTATAAAGGAATTAACCTACTATTTACTAGATTAATATCGATGTTCTTTTTCAATGTTTGCTCTAAACAGCAAAATTACAGTTCCACCCATAATGTGAAGCAGTGACGCGGTTTGCTGCCGCAATAATATTATGCGCAGTGAGTCTCGCACTGTTTCGCTCGATATTGATTGCAGTAAATATTCGCTGATACAAGGCAGCAATCTTGTTTTGAGTAAAAAATTCAGTGCCATTTCAGTCTGTGAAGGTGGATGACCAGCGGAGCTGAATATATGTTGATAACTATAATGATTTAAATAAAGACGCATACGGCATTAATTGTCATTTTCTACCGTCTTTATTACTTTTTCACTAAGGTGACTATAGCTTGCTGGTCGCTATGGTAGACTGCCATGCGTTCTGTAACGACGCTGGAAGTGTTCTTCGCGAACGTCAACTCCATGCAGGACCAATGACGTGTGGTAGGTCCCCAAATGTTTGTATAGCAGTAAATGCCGAACCTTTCCAACAGAAACGCCACCAACGCACGCTCACGCTGAGCAACGTCCCGCTCGGCGCTAATGCTTAACAGGTAACCGGGAAATGACAAACGGTCACACACACCACACGCATCGCCAAATTGGTTCCCCACAAACTTCCTTTGAAACCTAGCCGTTGCGCCCGAGAAGAGATCCAGGTTGGCGGGATTGGGTCCACGTCGATGGCTAGTATTTCCCGCGTCGCGGTATTCCGGGTCCTGACGCGCGACACGCATACGCTTGGCGTTAGCGGCCCGGTCATCGTCCGTGCTGTCCTCCCGCCGCAGGCGTGCCCATACGCATTTCTGTTGTCGACGTCGGTCATCACGGGCACGCTGTTCTTCCACCGGTGTGAGAATACGCGACGGATCAGAACCGTCGATTGACATGGACTCGGCGTTAGCAGCCTCCTGCCGCCTTCGCGCCCATTCCTACTGCTGCTCGCACCGTCGTTCTTCGTAGGCATGCTATTCTTCCTCGGTCCGCACAATACGCGGCCTACCCTTCACACGGCTGGAACGCAACTGAGATAACGTGCCTATGCAGTGCGTGACGTCACCAACCAAAGAGTTACACCCATTGGCTATTTTCAGTTGATTTGCACAACGGAGCCAACTGTAGAGACGAGGACGCTCGAGCCATGCTGATGATTATAGTTTTATTGCGATAAAAATTATACGAACACTCAAAGAGGATTTCTGCCGTCGGCGTCTCGTCGCCGTCGCCGTGAGGTTATGTATGACGTCAACGGCGATGAAATCGTTGCCGCGCGCTGGACGCTGTATGTGTGAGTGAAAGGGTGCGAGGAACTGGCGCTTTCACGGGGAGCAAACGCACGGCGGAGAACAAACGCGCGTTCTGCGCCGTGCTCCCTGAAGGGCTGCAGAATTAAGCGTCTCTTTCCTCCATTACAATCACCGTATATATAGAGCAAACACGACTTCTTCCGTCGCGCGAGAGGCCGTGGGGGGACGGGAGGGAGGGAGGGAGGGGAGGCGACGTTTAGCTGCGGCACCAAATGCGTATTTATATGAAAACGTTGCGAGGCGAGGAGGTGGTAAAGACTTCCGACGCTGCTCGACGAGTGTCCCGTTCTGATCTCGTCGAGAACCTCCGAGCCGCCCCAGAGGCCCTGGCAACAGTCACCAACGCCACGCGCGTTCGGTGCGAACCCGTGCAAAACAGCGACGGCGTAGACAACAGTTCTGCGCGTGCTGGTGCTGCTGCATGTCCAAGTTTATACAGCTGATAAAACTACTATCTTTACTTCGTATAGCTCTCTGCTAAGTTGCTATCGCAATTGATGCTTCGCCTTTCGGGTGAAACTGCGACATTTTTTTTGGTGTACGCGCTCGGTCTACGCACGCAGCAATTCGCTGGAAACTAGCGTATAACATCTCCGCTGTAATAAATGCGAGTCATGCTGGCAGGGAGATTCTGGCGGTTCTGGGCTGTAATCCATCGCTCGAGGAAGAACGCAAGTTTTGCCTTACTAAGGAGCAGAGAGCCGGTATAACTGTCTCCCCGTTTCCCCGCAACGTGCATCCGCAGCACAGTACGGGCAGGCGAAGGGCCAGAAGCAAGGCCCTACTAAAACAAGTTCGCGACGACCCGCACTCCGCGATTTTGCGGACGCCGCGCAGTACGGCCGATCCGCAAACTTCTCGGCCGTCATAGTGGATCAGTGGCGCAGTTCTCAACTCTGCATCTTTCAGGTATACCACCCCGGCTAGAGCTGAGCAGGCCGCGGTGGATCTCGCTTTACTTGACGACAGTAGACATCGAGTTTACACCGATTCTCGCACGGTCATCAGGGCCTTTGCATCAGGTTCCGTTTCGCCTGAGGTCGCTCGCATCCTAGGCAATAGGCTCATTTCCTCACACACCATCACCTGGTTTCTGGCTCACCTCGGGTCGCACTTGTCCTCTGTAACTAACCTCAACGAGGTCGCCCACACCCGCGCGCGCGAGCTAACCCACCGCGTCGGGTCGGACGGAGGTGGTACCTCGGAGACTTGTCGAGAGGTCTTTAGAGACACTTTATTCACATTCAACGAGGTTACTAAGCACTATCAACTGGGCAGGCGAACGTTTCCTCTTCCGCACGAGAAACTCTCCAGGCCGCCGGCAGAAACGCTCCGAATGTTGCAGACCAGGTCTTATCCTAGTCTATCCACTCTCAGCTCTTACACGGACACTTTTGAACCGGAATGCCCCGATTGTGGCGAACGTTGCAATTTAGAGCACATGCTCTGGCGGTGTCCCTCATTACGTGGCCCTCAACGCATCCCCGAGGAAGAGTAGAGCTCCGAGCTAAGGAGCCCCGATCTACTGCACCAGCTAAGGGGCGTACGGAGGGCCCACGACGCGGCGGTGAGGCTAGGCCTCCCCGTCCCCACGTGGAAGCGAAGCGCTGCGCTGCCGCCCTGATCGTCGGTGGTGCTCCTTAGGACCTTTAATAAAGTTCATTGTCTGTCTGTCTGTCATGGTTGTGAAAGTGGCGCTCCTATACCTGGTACAGAAGGTGGGGATATACAGATTTACACACACACACACACACACACACACACACACACACACACACACACACACACACACACACACACACACACACACACACACACACACACACACACACACACACACACACACACACACACACACACACACACACACACACACACACACACACACACACACACACACACACACACACACACACACACACACACACACACACACACACACACACACACCACACGCACACGCACGCACACACACCACGCACGCACCACACACACATACACGCACACGCACACGCACACAACCGACTGACCGACCAAAAGTAGAACCATGTGAATCACGCTACCCCGTCTCAGCAGGATCTGGACGAAGCCATTGAATGATGATGCCTCCAGCGGTCAATATGTCGCGATGGTGGAGAACACAAATTGTGGCAAGGGCAAGGGTTCACTGCCAGGCTAAATTTAAAGTAGTGTTTGTAAGCACTAAAATAAGGCACCATTGTGTTGTGACAAGTTTTTTATTGCTGTAGAGCTGCGCATGAGGTAGCCTACTTAGACTCATGAAGGCGTTCGGATATCTCCTTTTGTCACAAAGTACCACTACCACAAGAAGATCGGTACTCCTTTGTCGTATGTCACCCCTGGTATGCCTTTCTAATAAATGTTCCCTAGCCCAACGGCCTGTGGAGTGTGCGTGTGTCAAAGGTATTAATGGGTCGTGAAGAACGTAGCAAGAAATTTCGCTGTTTGGAGAAATGAATAGTAGCATTATGTCTAAAAAGCAGCAGCACAGCTTAATAAACTGCCTAAAGTTACAGAAACTATAGAGATCTTTTCACAACTGTGGTGATTGTCATAAATTCGTTTGTTTTAGCCTGCGTGCTTGTTCCGGAATATTGCATCTAGTGGGAGTACCGCGTTATTTTCTTTTATTTAGATATAGTAACATGGGATAGTAGGCTACGTCAGAGCCGTCTGTACCAAAATTCTAAATTCGTTACTCGAGCAACAATGAAAAAAGAGAAAAGAAAGAAAAAAATATAAAAAATCACGATACACACACGAGCACAAGCGCACAAAGATTGTCTGGTCAACAGGCACCAGCTTTGAAAGCACAGTCCTCTAACTATTGGATGGTCACTCATTACACCAGAGTACCTTCAACTTCCATCCTCTATTAGTGCCAGAGTTTATTGCGCGTAGTATGCACTAATCGCATGATTTTCTTGATATCGGTAAATTGTCTGCCATGACTTCAGAATGTCTGCCACACGCGCTTCAAGAAATTTTTTATTCGCACGGAAATCACCTTTATCCTGATCCGGTCCTATGTGAACAGTTGGCCTAGATGAATGTGCTTTTGCACATCATCAAGTAGTCGACTACCATGCATTAACTTTTGTTCCCTTGCCGATGGGAAGACGACGACGTGTCTTCTTGGTAGAACACTTTTCTCTCTGTGTTCTCTGTTCCATGGCTAAATCCTCAGAAATTCCTGGCGGCTCTGCTCCCTGTCTTACGGCCACGGACGCGGAGCTTTCCAGAGGCCTGCCTGGCCAGAAGTCACCGAGGCCGTTTTCCGCTAGGAGGAGAGGAATCTTGCTCAGCGACACCGAGGACACTGGGCTATACTCTGTGACCGGTGATGACTCTTCTCATAATATTACATCTTTGTCAGGTGAAAGAGACTCCAAAAGACCATTATCAAGGCGAACACATTAACAACAGCGAGCCCAGTGACTCTGAAGTGAAGGCCTGAACAGTGGCCAGACGCCATCATATTCATGCCTGAGGAATTCTCAAGCAACCTCCGAAGGGCCTCTCACCGGTTTGACTATTTTAAATGGACAAACACAGCGTATGCAGCGCTCATGACGATCGTGTCTTCAAAGCGCTCGCGCTCTCTTCGCTATCGCCGTCTTTCATCGCACGCTGCGCCCCGCGTTCGCTCTTGCATCCGTGGCTGTGCTTGTTCGCTCGGTTACGCCGAGGGACCCCGACGCTCGCCGCAAGGAGGTTCGCCTAAAGCCTGTTTCACATGCAAGCGAAAACGCTCGCGATTCCTGCCGCCGCGGGGCAGAAACCTGTTTCGAGCGGTCGCGGTGGCACTAGCGGCTGGAGCGGCGAGGTTTGGGCAAATTGGAATTTCATCGCTGCGGCAGTGCGGCAGCGTGGTAGCACCGCTTCCGAACCAATGGCGGCCCGCCTCGCCACGTGACCACTCTAGGACTTGTGCGGGAAAGCCTGGGCATAGGACGATATTCGCAGCGGTGAAAAATGCGCTGCGGCCATGCATGTCAAACGGAACCTCGCGAAAAGCTTTGCAGTGCCGCGCCGCTGTTCGCTTCATTCGCTCAGTCGCTTGCATGTGAAACAGGCTTAAGAGCTGCGCTCTAAAAAAATGAGGCGGGGCTCAACGCGTGCACATGGCGCGGTCCCTCTGCTACGGCATGGGAGAAGGAAGGGAAGGAGCACCGCTTGCGGACGCTAGTCGACGGAAAGGGAGGGATTATCTCCGTTGGCACTTACGCTCGCCTCCTGGTGGCATGGTAACTGGACAGTTAATTTCTTCTATCTCCTCCAATGATGAGCCAAATTGAAGAATTATTTCGGTAAAATTCTCCTCAGGTGGCGTTTTACAACTTCTTGTGCGCAACCAAAATGTGCAATGGGGCTGGTGAGGGTCCCTTTAAAGAGGCAAGCCCTGTCCATTTTTATGGAAGATGCCGTACCGAATTAGATTAAGGACACTAGATAAATATGCAAATTTCGATGGGGGCGAAATGCGAAAATATCCGTGTACTTAGATTTAGGCGCAGGTTAAAAGAACCCCAGGTGGTCAAAATTAATCTGGAGTCCCCCACTATGGCGTGCCTGATAATCAGATAGTGGTTTTGGCACGTAAAACCCCATAACGTAATTTCCTCGATTTAACATTGGCAGGCCGCTATTGCTAATAACATGTTGCTATCACGATATGCCGCTGCTTGTTCTTAGGAACGGCTCTATCGTACAAACTGCTTTGGGAACGCGGGCCCTGATTTTTGAGGGCACACAGGGTATTTTACAGAGCGAGTTCTTTATCGCACATGTTTGCGAAATGGCGGGGATTTAGTTGAAGTGTGGACGGTAGCAGCCTATTCAACAGCTCGGGGCAGGCTGTCTGGAAAGCGTCTGCGGAGAAGTGACTACCACCATAGGCGCCGACTACGGGGGGGGGGGGGGGGGGGCTCCAGGGCTCGAGCCCCCTCTGGAGTTTTTCGGGGGGGGGGGGAGGTTATATATTATATTTTAATGTGTACGCAGGACAAAATTTATCATATTTTGAAAGAGAAAGCGGTAGCCACCTAACAATTATTTCTAATGATATGGATAGCCTATATCTAGAGAATCAATATGTTGCTGTGTGTGTTCAACTTGCTACAAATTGCTTTGCGCAATTTTTTGACACTGAAAAAGACCTGCAGACTTCAGTAACTCCTTCGACAGAGTCTTTTATCAACGGTGTGTGAAACGCACGTGAATGATATGTGTCTCAGCATTGCTTCTCTTTCCTGTAGGTAATGCTAGCGACTCATGGAAAAAAAAACTTATAATAATTTACAACATTTATTGGGGATGGAAATATCGCAACGTGCATGCAGAGGCCATAAATATATACATAATTAACTTAGCAACCGAAGTGACGCCAAGCCGAATTCACTCGAAATCAGAACCAAACAGTCATGCAGAGCAGAGCTTCTACTAGGACTCAGAAAAAAAAGAGGCTGCAGTTTTGCCGGAAAGGCGAAAGCGAAGCAAAAGGCAATTACACGAAAAAGATTCTTCCTGTATAAATCCTCGTAAGAGCCGCACCCCCAACTTGAAAGCAAATATATTTTTTAAATCCAACCGAGAAGCAATCGCGTTCAGCCCGATTTCGATCGCGCTCCACTGCGAATTTTCTCGCGCAGCGTACTTTCGCGCGTTGCAACTATATAAAAAGAAAGTAGGTTATAACTTAAGAAGACAGGAGAGGCGCCCCGCCCTGACCACTGAAGCGCCGCAGCCGATTTCCACCGCGACTAAAGGAATAGTCCCGCTGACGCGACTCTGCCCAGCTCGAAGCGCGGGCTGCCATGTCCTCCGTCGGCGGGGTCACCGGCCTTCCGGCTCATGACGTCAGTCTAAAGTGCACGGCCATTGGTGGATGCATGCTCGTGTGCAACTACCTTTGAGGGGCAAATGCCGCTGCCTTCTAAAGTTGTACACGACTATAGATGACGAGAGGAGGCGATCGCGGAGGTTTACGGCGGATTTCATACTCGTAGTTGGAAAAATTAGATAAAATGGCCCGGTCCCTTGTAAGGCTCGTCAAAATTGCGGCAAAAAAGTGCGGCCCTCACACGAGTCTGTACGTTGGCTATATCGCCTATATGAATTGTAACATTCACTCACTAATTAAAATAACAAGCATCGTGCAATGCACAGACCATGTAAACCTGTAAATATCCCGCTGGATGACCACGAGCAGTCGCTATCACAACGCTGGAATTATGATGAACGCTGGCAGCGGGGGCGAACGGTTCGTACAGCCATGCGATTCACCGTGACTCCGAATATTAGATTGATCATCATCATCTGTATATTTTTATGTCCACTACAGGAAGGCTTCGGTCAGCGATCTCCAATTACCCCTGTCTGTTAACTTATGCTTCGTGATCTGCAACACCTGGGAGGCGGAAAAACAGCCTAAGAAGGAAGACAGCGTGCATGAAGTTAGCAGCTATCCCTGCGCGCCCTTGATCATTGCACCCCCCCAATGATTACCAGCAAGTGGATACGGCACGCGGGCCGCGTAAGCGTCAACTGCGCACAGTAATTTGCAGCTGCGGCAGGGCTAGATGAGAAGACGCGTGCTCTCCTCCCCATGCACGCATTCCATCACGTGACCTCCAACTAACCCGAATATTGAGCGCGTGGGAAGATAATGTCCATCAAGCTGCCACCCTTTTCGGCTGAGTGCTACGGGCTCTTTCTCGCACCCACAGTGTATGGGTCGCTCACTCATATGACTTTTGGACTTGATACGGTATATCACGGCGACGACGACCGCGAAAATTTGCCCGGAGTGTCGATACAATTGCTGTCGCAATAAAAGGCGAACTAGAAAACAGGCGTCGAGCTCGCTTCTACCGCGACTGCGGACGTTGCAATGTACACCGGCTACAAACACAGCATGATCACCAACGACAAAACCAATAGTGGGCACCTCGCTTATCGGGACTTCGCCAGAACCCGTCTGACGCTGAAAAGGAAGCGTATTTTCCACCGTATAAGCACCAGCGGAAACATAACACTAGGCGTGCGGGGTGGTGGTGGTGAAAAGCATTTATTGGGCTATATATACAGAGAGGTGCTAGGGAAGAGGCCTTTAGGGGGTCGCGCCCCTTGCAATACTGGGCGGAGTCCCTCATTCCGGGACCCCGTTGGTCTTGACCGCTGCCCAGGTCCGCCGAACTAGGGCTTGTTGGAGGCAGCGCACGCGAAGGGACCAGCCATCTCGGATGGCCCAAGCTTTAACTCGGCGCAGATTAACTCCAAAATGAAGCGCATGACCCGCGTATGTATGGCAGAGGCAGGAAAAGTAGGAGTTGAGGACCCGTGTGTTCTAGCCGTTAGGCGAAAGAAGACTCCACGCCGCTATCAAGAAGGTTCCTCAGCTCACCTGTTTCCATCAGCGAGTGACATGTACCACCACAGGTTCTATGAAGTACTTGACACAGTGCTGTCTTCGTTAAACAACAGGTATCCACCTGATATGTGGTAGCATAAGTCCCACATTGAGTAGCTTGCCATAGGGAAGGAAGACGAAGCATATATAACAGTTCTACGCTGACGACCTTGAACCAGAACGCCTGATTTTGCACAGAGATATGCTGATTGACATTTTAAGCCAGCAAAGGTCGGCATCATTGCACACATTTGAGTACGTCGTACACATTTTTACGGGGGGCAAGGACGAACACCTGCGAAACCTTTTGCCGGAAATGGCCAAGCTAAAAAAATTGCGTTGGCCATACCGGTCTCGTCGACCACATCCGAGAGGTCCTTTTCTTGCCTTCGGCGACTGAAAATGTACTTGCGGTCGACGAGTGGACAATCCCGTTTGAACTATCTAGAAATTTTACACGCCTACAAAGAACTCTCCTGCAAAATCAATTTGAATAAGATTTCCGACGACTTCATTTCTAGATCAAGTGCCCGAACGAACACTTTTTCAATGGTAGTGAAATCATCGCATCAGACAACGAAATGATGTCTTTAATAGGAGAGAAAAAGGCACCAACTTACAAGTCAAAGCAAACCACCTGGCTTAGAAAACAACGTAAAAAGTTATACAAAGGAACGAAAATGGGATCCATAACAGCGCAAGCAGAGTGAAGGCATTTGGGCTCCCTAATCTATCCGTGCATTTTCCTTATTAATTTTTATTCGTCATATGCTGCATTTGCCTCTCAATACCACAATCCATGTTGTTCCTATATTTGCTATCGAGTCCTTTCGCTCTTTTGATCTAGATATCGCTGTCTTAGTTATTTATTTGTTAATTTGTTTATTTGGGCACCTGATAATTTTTACTCTATAATCCTTTGTTCTGCCTCCGGAAAATAAACGAAACCAGTGGCATAAGGAATGCTTTGACATGTAATGAAACTATGGCGTTATGGAATCACATTATACTTATGATAATAATTCTAGTCATAAGTTGTGTTCAGAAATTGGTATGTATCGTTTAATGTTTATATATGTTATCTCTTATCTTCTCAATAACTGACCTTTCGTCAGGAACAGATTTCTTGATTGTATCTTTTGTATTAAATCTTTTACAAGGCGTTACATTGCTTTTTGATAGATGTGTACCTGTGCGACTTAATACGCACAAGACACATGTATCTCCCTAACGTGTTTAACTGAATCCACTTGTCGCATGGCTCAAATAAGAGACGCCAGTCTCTTGGCGGTGCGAGGAGACTCAGGCTGTAAAACTGAATTGTCTCCTAATTTGAGGTCTTGCAAATACTCATATAAGCTCGTCACTTCAGTGAACAATCTTACGAGGTCACACAAAGTTCCCAGTGTTACTGTTATTAAAGCTAATATATATATATATATATATATATATATATGTATATACATACATGAGTGGGGTTCGGAAAGCTAGTCAGGCCCCAGCCCCCCCCCCCCCCCCCCCTCCCCCGGAAAAATGAAAACTTTCCGCCTGTGACTATACGGCCGTAGAATTGTGTACATGGCGTATCTCTCACTGACATGGCAAGGTCTTGCATTTTGCCATGGCGCGACTGTTCTTCTCCTGCAGTTCTAAGAAATTCTGGGGTTTTACTTTCCCAAACCACGATATGGTTATGAGGCGCGCCGTAGTGGGGGATTCTGGATTAATTTATACCACCTGAAGTTCTTTTAACGTGCACCGAAATTTCTGCACACAAGCGTTTTCGCACTTCGCCCCCGTCGAAATGCGGCCGCCATGGTCGGGGTCGAGACCGCGACCTCGACCTCAGCCCCGCAACGCAGTTCCACTGGGCGAAAACATGCGCGGCAAAAACCAAAACCCACGGCTGAAAGATGGCAACGCAACTTGCCAAGCGGCACGTTGCGGTCAATATTAAAGGCTAGGAAGAACAACGTAGTTCTTTGTTATTGCGTCGGGTGGCGCGAACTCTCGCTGAATAAAGGTTTTGCCGTTTTGCGGCGAGTCGTCATTGAGAAGTATACACTACTGCGAATGTTGTTCAAAAAGCTCTAGAGCAAGAAAGACTGCCGTAATGGCAACGTTGCAATCCACACTTTATTTACGTTTATTTTTCTATCACGAATGCACCAAATTAGAATTCTTTATCACATCTAATTTGCTTTGCACCTCAACACACTCTTTCTTCCTCCCATTCTTCTGATCATCAGTATGAGACGAAAAGGGCGCTTGTTTTAAAATGAATTATGGTACTCGGTTCTCAAACAACCTCACGGACATCTGTTGGTCCTTCCTCCCGGAAAGTAGAGTTCACACTTCTCTCGTACGTGGCGGATATTGTTTCATGAACTTGAAAATATAAAGCATCCGGAAGGTATTATATAAATAAGTCATCCGGAAGATACAACCTTTGTCCGTAAAGTTTCAAGACTGATTTATTTTCTTCTCTAGAAATGATTCCCTAAAACAAATGTTGGTGCTAGGGTGCCTCGATGCCCAGCACCGCTTTCAGGGTGGGGACACCCACACTTTTCGGCGCCATCTTGGTTCTTTTCAATAAGGAGGCGCTGGGCGTGTGGCGGCTGCAGATTAACCATTGGGCGGGAAGAAGGGGTGGCGGGCGTACTAAGGGCGATACCGACGCGATTTAAATGCAGATTTTCTGCTTTACCATCTTATAAACAGTTTGCTTGCAGAGTGCTCGTTTCAAAAGAGGTTGTCCGACACTTTTCGCTTGTATCGCAACCTGAAGGTAGCACGATTTGTTTGCGAAGCTACCCCCATTTTTATTTACTCATTTCACTGGTAAACGACCTACAAATATTACTGGAATTGTACACTTGATGAAATGTTAAGTTTGAAGCTCTTTTAATAGTAATCTTGCTTCTTAGGGTTTTCCCGTCATATTTATGAAACTGGGAGAAAAATTAGTAGACGTCGCGTGAGTAGGCCTGCAGCAGTTCAGGTGCCTGCTGAAGAATAATGCATTGAGAACAGTTTGCAACATTCAAATACAATTTATTTACAAAAGTAAGCACTAATTATTCCACTTTAAAAGCTATCAGCAAGGTTATCTGGTTAAAATGTGGTTGCCCTACTGCACGCTCGTACCTGCTACCGTCTTGCTAGCATAACACTCAGCTGCCCTTTCAGGAGTGTTAAGCCATCGCAGATAGATGCGGAAATGTGTGGACACATATCGCTCAAGAAGTTTTCCAGTCACATCTTTGTGCTGATGACATGGGTTTTCTGGCAAGGTTTCTGGTTTTCTTTCCAATAATTTCCTTCAGTGCTTTCAATGGTGTTTCTCAGACAGCTCAGATCTTGAGCTTCAGCAAAAGACTTGAGAACACCCTCGCATTAAAAAACAAAGTCCAGAATTTGTCTGCTTGCATAAATTAAAATTTGCTGCCTTGGACATATTCATTTCGTTGATCAAGGTGGTGTTCCTGTCCAGGTTCTATAGCCGCTAGCATGCACGCATAGCAGTGTTCCACAGTGCGAATAATCGGCTTTAACAAAAAGCCAGCTGCCAAGTGGGCGAGCACATCTTCCCCAAGACAAGAAACTTCCTCTAAGTCGAGAATGAAGTCGCTTCTCTCATCACTCTCTTCCGACTGAGTGATGCTTTGTGCTTGTTTAATTTTTACTGAGAAAAAATCGACCAGGTAGGTACTGTCATCGACCGCGTATCCAGGAAACGAGTTTAAAAGTGCCCCAATACTTCTAGATAAAAAAAAAGGTCAATTCACAAACGTCTAGAATAAACCTACGCCGTTGCAACAAGTCAAACACAGCGATCACACCATACTGCAGCCTTATAATCACTAGAAAAGGCACGCCAACATATACAAGCAACTTCTCTGTGAAAATGAAAAGGATTACAAAGGGACATTATCTTTAACAAAATCATGATCCTCACTCGCAGATCTTCGTTGTGTATATCGGTACCCAGCTGTCACGTTTTACTTGCGCTGCCCTTTTCTTCCTTGTTGAACGTCGCGGCGGTAACAAAATACCCGCGGCTCTTTTGTGGTCGATCCAGTGCACAGAGCGACAAAGCAGCCCATCATGTTTCGTTAACAAGCACGAACATTACAAGGGACTACGAAAAACACGAGCTCTCGCATCACAACGCCAAAAAGAAAGCAAATGGAGCGCGCGACCGTTCAGCTCGACAGCCGGCGCGAAAGAACCAACATGGCGCCGAAAAAACAGAGTGGCGGCGCGGGGCGGTTCAAAGGCTGTCCCCACCCTGTAAAGCGGCGCTGGCATCGAGGCGCCCTAGTTGGCGCGTATGTGTAGCGCCATCTTTTCGGGCTAACCTGAACTATTTATGGTAGTTGCTGTGGAAGCCGCTAGATGGCACTACATGCAGAAAAATACGTTGTCACTAGTCGTCTGCGCATTCCACTGTGAGTGAATGTGGAGAGATGGACGTCCACCTCAAACAGAATGTCAACATAAAATTCTGCGTAAAGCTTGGCAAGACAGCCACACAGACGTATGAGCTCCTTCGTGACGCTTACGGCAACGAGACATTATCGCGGGTGCGAGTTTTCGAGTGGCACAAGAGGTTCGTTTCGGGGAGAACGTCGGTGGAAGACGACACAAGGCAGTGGCGCCCTGCAGCCTCACGGAATGAAAACAACGTGGCTCGGATCAGGGATATCGTACAGCAACACCGCACCATTACAGTTCGCATGCTATCAGATGCTCTCGACATTAGTAAGACAACATGCCACCAAATTTTGCGTGAGAACTTGGGGAAACGAAAGCTGAATGCCAGACTTGTGTCGCACTCCCTCACACAGGACCAGAAGGACACGCGGTCATCAGTGAGCGCTGATTTGCTCTCCGAGGCAGAAAAGGATGCTGCATTCGTCGAAGTCGTTGCTAAAGACGAAACGTGGTGTTTTCAATACGATCCTCAAACAAAGAGGCAGAGCGCCGAATGGCGGTCCACAAGCTCTCCGGCGTCGAGAAAGGTGCGGTGACAGAAGATCAAAACCAAGACGATGCTGACAGTTTTTTTCGATGCCAGAGGTGTCATACACCACGAGTTCGTCCCACAAGGGCAGATGGTGAATCAGGAGTTTTATATCCGCGTGCTCCAACACATGCGTGATGCAATGCGACGCCGTTCGCCCTGACTTATGGGCACCTGGACAATGGAACCTTCTCCACGATAACGCAAGGCCGCACACTGCTCTCAGCGTGACAAAATTTCTCGCCAAGCACAGCATTACTGTACTTCCCCATCCGCCATACTCGCCTGACCTCTCCCCATGCGATTTTTTCCTGTTTCCTCGTGTGAAGAGAGCCCTAAAAGGTCGCTAGATGGGGAGCGTGGAGGACATTCAAGACGCCACGACAAAGGAGCTGACAGCCCTGCCAAAAGAAGCGTTTTCGAACTGTTTCAAGGCCTCAAGAAGCGTTGGAAGTATTGTACAGACTGCAAGGGAGACTATTTTGAAGGGGTGCTGCACAAATAATTTCAATGTTAAACGAAATTTTTTTAATGAACTCGGTCTCGGAACTTTACGGACAAAGGTTGTATGTTGTCGGTCTGAAGCATTCAATCTTCGTAAAATATAAACTACCTAAATGAGTGGTCTTTATTAGCATGATATGGCAGGTGTGTAATCATTACAGATTCGACTGCACATTTTACAATTTCTTTAATACCAAAGCCACATCGCATATGCCATTGAGGACGTCCCAGCTAACTTGAGCCAGCGCATGAAAATTTGCCGGTGCACTGACGGCACTGAGGAGGATGTGACTGACGGCATGACATTAGACACACTGTATATAGAGCAAGTCAGTATTTTTGTATTGTCTCATTGCATAATTACTCCACAAGAAGTCACGAACTTTGCAAGTATTAGGTTTATGAAAAATATATTTCAATGAGAAAGTTGTAAAGCTTTCTATAAAACGTTCGATTCAGCATTTTCTTAACCTTCCTACATATTGCGCTGTAATAGACGACGACGACGACGACAACGATGATGATGATGATTTATTGGCATCCCATTTGAAAGGGCGCGGTGACAAATAGTCACTTAGCATGCTTCATTTAATCAGGTATGCTATCCATGTTAGTCATTCTAGCATTTTTGTATGCATCACCTTAATATTTTATTTACCTTGTACCGCTACCTATTCTGTAATGGATCGGGTCGTATCAATCTCTCCCCTGCTTTTTTTCCACCAATACTCTAAACGTCTCTTGCTTATCTCGACCGTTGGCCGGCTGATGCTTCTGTCCACTTTAAATCCCAGCGCTTCTGCAAGTTGCATGTTACCTACGGGTTTCACTGGGTAAATCCCTTCGCATTCCATTAGGATGTGCTGAGTGGGTTCCAGATTTCGCTGCAGCATACAAATCCCTCATCTTGTTGCGAATATTTGCTCCGGTATGTTTTTACAGCGAAGCTGTTAAGGGCTCACTCTTCACCCGCCGGGGTGGCTCAGTCAGCTAAGGCGTTGCACTGCTGAGCACGAGGTCGCGGGATCGAATCCCGGCCCCGGCGGCCGCATTTCGATGGAGGCGAAATTCACAAACGCCCGTGTGCTTGCGTTGTAGTGCACGTTAAAGAACCCCAGGTGATCAAAATTAATCCGGAGCCCTCCACTACGGCGTGCCTCATAATCAGAACTGGTTTTGGCACGTAAAACCCCATAAAGAAGAAGAAGAAGGCTCACTCTTCGATGGTCGCGTCCGGCAATAGAAAAAAAAAAAAAACTCGCATTGGCCGTATGCTGTTTGTGCGAGTGAAAGCGCGCGAGGGCGAGGTACGCGCGTTTTCACGGAGAGCGAACGCACGGTGGAGAGCAAACGCGACTTCCCAGTGGAAGGGGAGCGGTGAACTGTGCGTGTGCGTGCCCGCTCTTCCACTGCGGCGCATGCGCGCAGCTATGCCGGCCTCTGCCGCCTGTGTCGCCGACTCTCTCTGGGCTCTCGCCCGCCTCTCCCCTAACAGTGTCTAAACTTTGGGTAACAGCGCAAACAGACGACCACAAGAAGGGAGACACGTACACACAGGCGCTGACTAACAACTGGTTTTATTGTGAAGGATAGCACACCTTATATTTGCCAGAGTGAAGCAAGGAAAAGGGGAAAACATAACAAGGGTAAATTCGTGCCAACAACGCAAGCGCAATGCCGCCAACCAAGTGCAACAAGACGCAAACAATTATTTTTCTTTCTAATCTGAACCCCCAATAGCCGCATCCAGAAGATAAAATTCAGCATCAAAGAGAGCAAGGGAAGGGGTGCTGAAGCACTTGCTACCGAACTTCCTAATGTAGAAGGCTTCCAAACTGATTCGCGCGGTCTTGTCACTACTATTTCCTAGAACCGTCGTCACTTTTAGCCGGGCCACACAATCAGTGCACTTGCTAACGTGTGCAACTATATGTGCGTATTTGTCATCTTGTTTTTTCAGTTTTAGAGCGTGTTCCTCTCAACGGTCATTGACACAGCGACCAGCTTCGCCGACGTAAAACATCCCACATGACATGGGAATGCAATACACCACACCAGTGCAACATTTACCGAACGGCGGTTGGTGGTTCTTCTGGCATCTACGTTTACTGGTGTTGCAGATACGTGGGCACAACTTTCCCAGCTTGTTTGGGGCAGAAAAACAAATTGGCACGCCGTGCCTACTTGCCACCTTCTTCAGATTGTGGGAGAGTTTATGGATGTAGGGGACCACCTCAGGTCTATGTACCTTCCGGTGATCCTCCGCCGTTGTGCTTCCCGTTTTACGCTTGAATTTTTGAAGGAGGGTTTCAGAAACAGCAGTCAAGACCGAGACGGGGAACCCTGCAGCCAAAAAATGGCTTACCTGATTGTTAAAACTGGGCGTCATCTGTTGTGGGCACGATTTCTGGAGAGCCGATGCCATACACATCACCGCTATCCTTAGGCAACCAGCTCGAGTCTCAAACAGCAATGCACCACCCTTTCTGTTATCGTACAGATTTTCCTTTCTAATTTCTGTTTTCCTATTCCTATAAATATCCATGGTCTTATTGTTTCCGTTATTTGCATCTGATTCGCTGTCTCTGTTTCTCTCACTTTCTGATGATTCCTGGTTGTCTATTTACTCTATCAGTTGGTTGCCATAGTTACTTGGTTGCCAGATTTCTTGGCCTCTTCCTCCATTCTGTGTCCACGCTTTTCAGGTACACATACTTGTGCACTTTAGCCGCACAAATATATATTACATATATATGAAGTCTACCACGAAAAACGCAACAAATGTATTTCGACGGTTTTGGCCGGGTTCTGGTCTGCGGTCGAAGTGTCGAAATAAATATATATATATATATATATATATGATGTCATGCTAAAGTTTCAGAACCCCCTTCCCAGGGAAGAAAGTACGCTAATGACTCAAGCACATTTTGGTGGCATATACCTTTCTCGCGCATGCGCAGCATATTTTTGCAAATGGTCCATTGTTTGTGCTTCCTAAAGAAAACCCGAAGAATAAGGGAAAAAAAAATTCAACTGACTACTCGCTTGCTCACCGTGATCGCAGTGCTACCAAACTCGCCGCGTATGAAAGAACAACGCTTTCGACACAGCGCGCTGCCGCGGAGGTGAGAGGGTGACGACGCAGTCGTAGGAGGCAAAATTCACTTCAGCCATTAGTCCCAGAGCAAGACGTCTGGTTATCCACTGTAATGAACCGCCGTGACTGTTGTTTTCGTAAACACAAGCGAGGCCAATTTCTGGCGTGAATATTGCGGCGACCGCAGCCAACATCTGCGTCGCTGTCCAATTTCTTTCTCAGCCGCATCGCACTATATACTATAGGCGCTATGGGGAACCAGCGTTGGCCAGGAGGCGCTACGGCATTTTGAGTGTGCAACTAAAATATGCGGAAGCCTTCCGATAGGGCGTGGCCACGAAAATGACACCTTTTTGAGGATAAAAGACGTCTGTCTGTATCAACGCTTGCTTTAGCCCGATGCGTCTGGTCACTCTGTCAATGTACATGCACGTTGTGAGAAGCGCATGCACTCCATTCTAGCGCGCAGGTCTCCAGTCAGATCAGAAAGCTGATCTGACTGGAACCGACAGGCCGACAACGACACGACCGACGCCCGTGGGTGGTGAAAGTGCGACGAGAATTCGTGCCGAGTTCGAACCACGCCGCCGAATCCAACTGGCCGGCCCGCTGGATTCCGCCGATCTCAATGCGATCCGTCTGCTAAAACATCCAACCGAATCACAATTGCCACAACGCCTGTGCTTGTTGTATGTATATTTTCTTTTGCTCGAAACGAATGGAAACGTGCTTTCGAAGTCCGAAGTCTGGATGATCAGCACTCGCCTAGCGCTGATGTTGTTTATATTGCGCGTAGGCCTATAGCGCGTCCGTCAAGTTCGTAACCGGCGGAGAACGAGCCCAGCGGACAAACTCTGCCGAAGGAAATGAATTTTCCGTTACGTTTTGCGCTGCTGTGATTTGAAATATGGCACTCCTGACTTCGTGTGGTGCGTGGTGTGGTGTAAATGAACCGTGTGAAACTTCGGGTGGTGAACCGCGGCGTGTTTCGTGTGTGAATTATCTCAGGTTACTCAAGCTTATGCGCAAGTTGGAATACGCTAGCGCAAGACAGGGGCAATTGGAGATCGCAGGGAGAGGCCTTCGTCCTGCAGTGGACATAAATATAGGCTGATGATGATGATGATGATGATGACGATAATGACTCAAGCTTAACGGGCGTGCTCTGCGCTATTTCCAGCGGCAAAGATAACTTGCGAAAGCGAATAACACTAGTAGCCGAACAATGGGAAGTACATCTTCAGCCATTCCGTCCGTTTCATCTGAGAGTGCGCTCTTCGATTCGGCATGTGAAATCTAGATCAGTACAAGTTCACAGTACTCCTTCACTCACTTCTTTCAAGTACAGGCGTCTTATGGGCTAGTTGGGGATAAATCACTCGTGCAGCGCTCAAGAACGCTGACGCACTGAAGGAAACGTGGCACAGCACTGTCACGTTTGAGTCTTTGTGTTCTGGTACTTCAGCACTACAGCACTTCAGCACAACAAAAAAATTATCTGTTTGCAATATGTGCACCGTGGGCAATGCATAGGAGGACCTGCATCATACAAGACTTATGCCTGCAGCTGCGTATACCAGGATTGCTTCGACGCGTGCTCGAGAAGCAGCACGTACTGATTCAAATGAAACTGTAATTGGCTCTTGATTTTTTTTTGTTTATGGAAAGAGCAGATGGTGTGAGTGGATTGCAGGGAAGAGGTAAAGGTGTCATCAGTGCTTTGCACAGTCCGTATGCTTAAGCTGCCCAAATCTCTTCAGCTTGAACTAAAATGCTTCAAAAGATTGACTGAAAAGCAAGTTCCTAATGCATCTTCGCAGAATCATGTGTTTAAGTAACACGTTAACACTTGCACTGCAACATTATGCCGATAGACAGCATATGCGCTTGAAATAAATACGTTTTTAAAGGTGGACGACTGGGCCCACAATAACAAACTTTGTGTTAGAACTGAAAGAAGTGCTGCCATGCGTATCAGCCACAATAAAACCGATATCCGCCAAACCTACTTCCTCGGAGGTACCCCTATGAAGACCGTTCGGGCCCTTCCCACTCTGGGTGTAATATTCAGCCCTTCTCTCGACTTTTCCACACAAGTCACTAGGCTCGTCGCATTCTGGTGTTTGTGACCTGTCCCTCCCTTCCCTGTAGACCTGAGGTTTTCAGAACACTCTTACACTTCTCTCATACCGCCACAGCTTGAGTACTGCTCATCAGTATAGTCCACGTACCAAACTCACCTCACTGACAAACTTGAGCTTGTTTAGCGCCGGGCAACGCGCACCCTCTACTCCCATCTTTTCGATCGTTGCAAGCTCATGCCAACCTACGAGGATCGCCTCAAAGCGCACCCTGAAATACCAGCGCAACATTGCACTAGTCTGTCTGTTCTGCAGGGTTCTGTATGGCTCTCTGGAAACACTCATCTTTCTTCTTCAGTCCGTCTGAACAAGCCGTCAGGACAGCCTCAGCCCCATCACGCCTGTACCGCCCGACATAGCAACTCCATGCTTATATCTGCCATACAGAGCTTTCTCTCCACCCCCTTGGCCATTCGGACTCCTCTTCCTTGCGACCGAACTGAACCGGCACTCCTGGGCATTGTGCACCGTCGACTTCCCAGTTCTTGCCCTGTATGTGCGTGTGACGTGCTTTAAGAGTGAGCAGGCGTGTTTGTTTGCGTGTGTGTGTGTGTTTAATTAGGGGGTTTTACGTGCCAAAACCACGATCTGATTATGAGGCACGCCGTAGTGGGGGACTCCGGAACAATTTTGACCTCCTGGGGTTCTTTAACGTGCAGCTAAATCTAAGTACGCGGATGTTTTCACATTTCGCTCCCATCGAAATGCGGTCGCCGTGGCCGGGATTCGATCCCGCGACCTCGTTCTTAGCAGCCCAATACAATAGCCACTAAGCAACCACGACGGTGTGTGTGTGTGTGTGTGTGTGAGAGAGAGAGAGAGAGAGAGAGAGAAAGAACGTGTCTTTTACAACCTGCAAATTCCTGCTCTAGATGGCTGACTATTAGACGCTCTAGTGTACGGGCGTCAGCCTTATTTTTTTAGCCTTGCGAGCAGTCTAGAATGCCATGTTGCTGCTAAGAGAATTATTATTATTATTATTATTATTATTATTATTATTATTATTATTATTATTATTATTATTATTATTATTATTATTATTATTATTATTATTATCATCATGATCACTACGACCACATTGAATGTGTTGAAGCCAGCATGACAGCATATTTTCAAAATATTTCTGGAGCTTAGTGCACTGTCATTCTTCTAAAGAGAGCGCCAGAGAGGTATGTCTTCTTGATGAAAATGGTGTTGTTGTCTTGAACACTGCTAATGCCTTTGGAGAAGATTTCTGTTCTGTATATGGTGTAAAGGATGCTTCAAGTAACCTTCCGTCTCAGCCTGGCACAGTGTTTACGCTATCAGTCAATAAGACCTTGTTTTCAAGTGTATGAAGCGCCTCAAACCTTCCCTTTCTTGTGGTGCTGATGGTATTCCTCCCACACTGCTAAGACGTATGGAAGCGTCCCTGTTCTACCAAGCATCTTCCATAAGGTAGCATGAATATTGCCCGTGCACAAATCGGGTGCTAGGAGTGCAATTACTAACTACCGGCCTATATCTATATTCTGCGTTGAGTGAAAAGTGTTTGAATCGGTATTGCATTCCCTGCTTTCTGTTAGTGCTAAGAACATTTTAATAGATTTACAGCTTGGCTCTGTATGCAGACGACTTAAAGCTACTTAAGACTGTAAACTGTGTTCACGACTGAATCGACCTCCAAAAAGACATTTTATCACTCTCAAACTGGTGCAGGAGCAATAAGGTACTCTTAAATGCTTCCAAAAGAATGGTATTAAGTTATACGCTCAAAACATACCATGCACAATTTTCATACACCCTTCTGGATGCTTCACTGTCCAGGGTTGATGAAATCAAAGATCTTAGTGTATACTTCTACAAAACACTAAGCTTCTGTTCACACGTTAAATATGCACAACGTGCCCTTCACGCTCTTGGAATTGTATGTCGTATATTGCATGATTTCCACTCACCTCTTCTGTTTCTGAAATCGTATTCTGCTGTGTGCCTTCCACTACTAGAGTATGTCTCTGTAGATTGAGGTGCAACGTGCAATCTAATTCTGATCTCATTGAACGCGTCCAGAATAAATTGATATCTGTCTTCAAGCACCACTTTTGCCATTCTGGCGATCATAGTCCAGCCCACTCATCATCATCATGATCAGCCTATATTTATGTCCACTGCAGGACGAAGGCCTCTCCCTGCGATCTCCAATTACCCCTGTCTTGCGCTAGCTGATTCCAACTTGCGCCTGCAAATGTTCTAACTTAATCACCCCACCTAGTTTTCTGCCGTCCACGACTGCGCTTCCCTTCTCTTGGTATCCATTCTGTAACTCTTAATAGTCCACCGGTTATCCATCCTACGCATTACATGGCCTGTCCATGCAGCTCCATTATTTCCGCTTAATGTCAACTAGAACATCGGCTAACCCCCTTAGTTCTCTAATCCACACTGCTCTCTTCCTGTCTTTTAGCGTTACTCCTAAGATTTTTCGTTCCATCGCTCATTGTGCGGTCCTTAACTTGTTCTCGAGCTTCTTTGTTAACCTCCAAGTTTCTGCCCCGTATGTTAGCACCGGTAGAATGCAATGATTGTACACTTTTCTTTTCAGCGACAGTGGTAAGCTCCCAGTCAGGATTTGGCAATCTCTGCCGTATGCACTCCAACCGAATTTTATTCTTCTGTAAATTTCATTCTTTTGATCAGGGTCCCCTGTGAGTAATTGACCGAGATAAACGTACTCCTTTACAGACTGTAGAGGCTGACTGGCGATCCTGAATTCTTGTTCCCTTGCCAGGCTATTGAACAATATCTTTGTCTTCTGCATATTCATCTTCAACCCGATTCTTACACTTTCTTGATTAATCCCACTCAAATATACCTCAACTCACACCTATAGACTCCCTTAAGCCTCACCCCTTCGATTAATAAAGTTGTTAGGCATGCACTGAAGACTTATTAGGTCAGACCTTTTGTTCCTGTATAAGGTGGTCGATGGCATTATACTTTCCCCAAAGCTTCTTGATCATGTGCAATTTTTCGTGCTGCAACAGTATACCAGGTAACATTCGACATGCTCTGCCTGGCCTTGTTCCATTAAAGACTGTCCTATATATGGCTCGACTCCAAAAAACATATAAGAATTGTGCCTGTATTGACATAGTTCAGAGTTCATTTCCTGTGTATTGTATATATGTAGATGTTGTATGGTTAACTGCCTTTTACGCTTCCTTGTTTTCTTTTTTCCTATCTGTTTCTCTGCCTCGCATTGTTTTGTGTACCACATTTTTGTTCTCTGTACATTTTGTCTCGCATATTGCTTTTTAAGTACACCAGTATGAAGGCCATCTAGCTGTTCCTGGGCTATATAATAAACCTTCCATTGATGGGTTATTATTATTGTTACTGTAGTATTATAAGTGTTATTGTAGTATGACATTGATTTTTAAATATGTACTAGTATATTATTTCAGTTCAGTAGGTTTTGTGCAATATTGTTATAGTGTGACAATTTTTAAAGCAACAATTAAGTGTAATGAAACGCTATTTCAATGTTCGCCCGAGGCAGCAGCACCAGTGGAGAGCAGCGCAGAGCCTAGTTGCGGCTGGAGAGGCGGGCCTTGCCTTACATCATGTCGGAAAATAGGGGTGCGCGTGATATTGGCGTGATGCATGAGGTCAGGCTCCGGCCTAAAACTCATCGCGCTTTTGGCGAGATCTCTTTCTCCCCGATGGCTCTTGCGAAAAACATCACACCGGACAGGCGGCGTGCCAAGAAGCCTGCGGCAGGGCGGTCCCTCCATGTGTCAGGTACTTTGGGAATAGCAGGAGCGGCAGATTGCGGGGAGTTGGGGGCAGTGCAGCTTAACAGCTGACGTTGTTTTTTGTATGCGATAACTAAATCTTGCCTAAATCTGCTTGGAGGTCCTTGGAGATTCCCGGTTCTTTTTTTTTTCTTCTTTTTTTTTTGGATTGTTTCAACAGACCTACGCTGGTCCGGTGCTTGCAGACTCTGGTGCTTGTTCTGTTGCAGTTTCTTGGAATAAAGTGGCAAGTATGCGCTTCTACTGTTTTTTTTTGCGTTCAACAATGACGGATTAGTTGCCAAAGTGCCTTTCCGCAGAGCAGCTATTCTTGTCTAATAGGCAAAATCATATTTAACTGGTGGTCGTTGTGAAAACTTAATCAAGCGACCAAGTGAATATGTTAGCTCTCTCGCACTCACAGCAAATTGGCTTCCAGAGGTAATCGACCTAGTTTTGGCAGCGCAAAATAGCAGTCATGACTTCTGTAAGTGTTGAAGGAGGAAACGCAATGCGTTTTTAGGCGACCTCGCACTCACACTGGCTGCTCATTGTCAAGTTCGATAAACACAAAATTAAACAGAAACACCCGTACGTGGTTATTCGATTGAACGTCTGTCACTGCTCCCAAACTATTAGAAAAAAAAAACGTGCGACAGACAAGACAGCTAGTCCCACCAGCGCTTAAACTTCGGGTCACTAACGTCGCACCGTATTTACCCAGTGGAAAACACTCTGCTTGTACGCCGTGGGCGACAAGAAGACAAACAGTTCTGGCAAATGTCGCCAAGAAGAAATTAATTGGTCCTCGATTTGTTCGGGCAGCAACGGCTAGAGGCAAGCTAGCTCTATTACTAAGCCTCCACACGCGTCCTAAGTCGAAGACGCCTTCTCCCACATGCTGTTTATACTCCATCAGGAACACTAACGCGGGCGGAAAGGTCAGCGAGTGCTTTTGACCTACAACCGAGGATACTTTCATGGGGCTCATCGGAAGAGCTGCTCGCAGAGCTGCTCATCCGTCTTGTCTCGCAGAGCTGCTCTTTCCAAAGAATTATGAGCAAGTTGACTGCTGAAGAACGAAGGCTCACTAAGATAATTAGAGAGTTATAGAATATTGGCCCCAAAGATTTTGCAGCCCCAAAGAAATAGCGTGAGCGCCACTGCGCATGCGCGAGACGCAAGGAGAGTTTAGTGCTTGCTTCGGCGACGCCATTTCACGGAAATAGCGCACCGACCCAAACTTGACGCGAACGTTTTGCGTCAACGAGCATGGCGGTATCCATCGATGCATACACATTCACATTCAAACCATGTCCTCGTTAACCTGCAGCCATCAAAGGCAATGAACGATGTCGTAGGCTTTCGCTTTCACTCTTTTCATGTAAAAAGCATGGGTTAATTAAGAAATCATTGTTATTGCTTAGAGCGGTAGCCGAACTTGAAGGCCGCCAGGCCTAACAGAAGCGCATCTCCTTGCTAGGTCGGCCGTTATTGAATTCAGAGCCTAACATTACACTATTTATTGTAAACAATGTACACTAGTACTCAGACTTGTTTTTATTGCTGAAACACGTATCGAAAGAGCTATTATTTTGCTGTGCATTAGATTACTTTTTAATGAAGCTTCCGTTTTCACCCGTCGAAGTGCTGCAAGAGCACGACCCAATGAGCGAACCGTAAACCCTATTTTAAAACTTTGTTGCTCTCGCGTGACGCAGAGGCAGTGGTGCCATGGCTGCTGATTTATCAGTAGGTGTACTGATATTTAAACATTTCTGCTATTTCAGTGATAAGGCGTCTGAATCTACTGATTTTTTGCCTTTTCTACGGAAACGAAAGCGAAAGCTGCTACTTTTCCGGTACAAGTTTATTTTGATGCGGTGCCACCCGACGAACGAAAAGAAAATGCGGGTTGGCTGAGATTCCAGATTCTCACACGTCTTATGAGAAAACACGGGGTGAACTACACTGGCGGAAGTGAGTGGGAAACGGCGCAGTCGCTTCTACAGCTCCCCCCCCCCCCCCCCTCCCAAATTTAACTGTTGGCTGTTGTCTTTACTGTATCGCCTCTTCTGCAGTTCTGTTCCCCCTGGTTCTGTGAATATTTTACGGATATGATTCCTGCAATGGCAAAATTACCATTTAAATTACGTCGCCCTCTGCCTAGATGGGTTGTGGTTTCCTGCATTGAAGACGTCGGCGTGATCAGAGAAACGGTGGCAACCACTCTTTCCTCTGAGGTGCGATGTAGGACACTGTTTGATTCAGTTGAAGTTTACAGTGAAGTACGTTGAAAGTGTAGGATATAATGCAGGCCCGCAAGCATGTATGCACAGGTGAAGTAAAATTATACGAAGTAATGCTATTGTACTTATGCACATATCCTGGCTAGAAAAACTTGGCTAAGTAAGTTACACGCTTCAGTCGTAAGATGAGGTAATAGCTATGCGCTTACGGCGCCATATTTAAGCAAGGAAAGTTCAAATTCGGGTATATGAGTTGTGCGTTTAGCAGATATCTTCAGGCAGGTTAGCGCCCGTTTGAGATGGCAAAGGGGATTGATTACAATCACGAATATTCGTACAGAGTGGAATCTGGTATGCTCCGCTCTTCAGCAATGCCGCTTTCTACGTAGAGGTCCTGAAGCATTTCAGAGATCGCCTGCGCCGCGTGCGCGAAAATTGTCTAAGAAAGGGGCGCTGGATTAGGCACCACGATAATGCTTCTGCGCATTCTGCATTGATAGTGCATAAGGTTTTGGCACGAGAATTCCATCGCTGGGCCGAAACAACCTACCCTTCTCCCGGATTTCGCCCCCTGCGACAAATTTTTTGTTCCCCAGGTTCAAACTGGTGCTTCAGGGGTGGCATTTTGGGGATGTGATGGCAATTGTAAAGGAAACGACATCGCTGCTGAAGCGCGCTTAACAAAAGAGGACCTTCAAGGGTGCTTCCAGCATTGGAGGAAGAGGTCGAACCAGTGTATTGTGCCTAATGAGCAGTTTTATGAAGGGGTCAACCCCATTGATGTATCGGAAAGTTTCTGACAGGAGTTTTTTTTAAGCGCACTGCATGAACTTTTGGGACAGACTTCGTATATGCTCATTATTCTACCGATTTAGCTCAGATGCCTGAGACATAGAGTGACAGAAGTGACTGCGGCACCTTACTTGTACTTTTACAGCACTTTCATGAATTGTGTTATCCTGCATGAAGTAAAACTGTCCTGATTCCTCACATTTACATAGGCGTTAGCCTTTAAGGGACGCATCCTTTTTTTTTTTTTACACGCGGCCCGTATTCTGAGCTCACTTGAGCAGTCCTGGTTTACGGACGTGGTAACAATAGGGAGTTTTTGAATAGGGGCATCTACCTTTGCGGTTCGAAAGAGCTTTGCGCGCAAGGCCTTTGCGCAGTGTTGCCACAGCACATAAAAATATGGTAGTAGATATTTTTTTGCGAAAAATAAGTAGAAATAAGTAGATTCCTAATTTAAAATTTTGCACTCGTTTTTTGTACCCACGAATTCGGCGCTTATATGAGTACTCTGTTGTATATTGTAGCTTCTAAGAAATGGTACAAAAATGGCCTCGGGATTTGTGGCGATGTTCTTGAGAAGCCTGGGGATCCCGAAAGCATAATGAAGCACGGATTTAAAAGCTTTCAACACCTCGCGGTGGTCTATTAAAAGACGTCAGGTGGTAATTAGTACCTGAAAGAGTTAGTGTTGGTGAGCTGTAAATGAAGCGCGCAGGCTGAAGTGGTCCGGTTAATGCGAGAATTGATTCGACGCAATGGGTGACGCAACCTGTCACCTGTGGCATGTACTACAGCACACGAGCAGCAACTGACAACCTGACTGCACTATTCAGAGCTAGTAAGTAAGTGGGGGTTGCCTTTTAGCACAGGGCAGGCGCTATTGAATCGCCACAAGAAAAGATTCACGGGTTGCGGTTCCATAAAGTCGTGGGGTACAGAAGCGACTGCGCCGTTCACCACTCGCTTCCGCCAGTGTAGTCCACCCCGTCTTTGCTCATAAGACGTGTGAAAATCTGGAATCTCAGCCAACCCGCATTTTCTTTTCGTTCGTCGGGTGGCACCGCATCAAAATAAACTTGTACCGGAAAAGTAGCAGCTTTCGCTTTCGTTTCCGTAGAAAATACAAAAAATCAGTAGATTCAGACGCCTTATCACTGAATCAGCAGAAATGTTTAAATATCAGTACACCTACTGATAAATCAGCAGCCATGGCACCACTGCCTCTGCCTCACGCGAGAGCAATAAAGCGTTAGAATAGGGTTTAGGGTTCGCTCATTGGGTCGTGCTCTTACAGCACTTCGATGAGCGAAAACGGAAGCTTCATTAAAAAGTAATCTAATGCACAGCAAAATAATAGCTCTTTCGATACGTGTTTCAGCAATAAAAACAAGTCTGAGTACTAGTGTACATTGTTTACAATAAATAGTGTAATGTTAGGCTCTGAATTGAATAACGGCCGACCTAGCAAGGAGATGCGCTTCTGTTAGGCCTGGCGGCCTTCAAGTTCGGCTACCGCTCTAAGCAATAAGAATGATTTATTAATTAACCCATGCTTTTTACATGAAAAGAGTGAAAGCGAAAGCCTACGACATCGTTCATTGCCTTTGATCGCTGCAGGTTAACGAGGACATGGTTTGAATGTGAATGTGTATGCATCGATGGATACCGCCATGCTCGTTGACGCAAAACGTTCGCGTCAAGTTTGGGTCGGAGCGCTATTTCCGTGAAATGGCGTCGCCGAAGCAAGCACTAAACTCTCTTTGCGTCTCGCGCATGCGCAGTAGCGCTCACGCTATTTCTTTGGGGCTGCAAAATCTTTGGGGCCAATATTCTATAACTCTCTAATTATCTTAGTGAGCCTTCGTTCTTCAGCAGTCAACTTGCTCATAATTCTTTGGAAAGAGCAGCTCTGCGAGACGAAGACGGATGAGCAGCTCTGCGAGCAGCTCTTCCGATGAGCCCCATGAAAGTATCCTCGGTTGTAGGTCAAAAGCACTCGCTGACCTTTCCGCCCGCGTTGATGTCCCTGATGAAGTATAAGCAGCCTGTGGGAGAAGGCGTCTTCGACTTAGGACGCGTGTGGAGGCTTAGTAATAGTGCTAGTTTGCCTCTAGCCGTTGCTGCCCGAACAAATCGAGGACCAATTAATTTCTTCTTGGCGACATTTGCCAGAACTGTTTGTCTTCTTGTCGCCCACGGCGTACAAGCAGAGTGTTTTCCACTGGGTAAATACGGTGCGACGTTAGTGACCCGAAGTTTAAGCGCTGGTGGGACTAGCTGTCTAGTCTGTCGCACCTTTTTTCTAATAGTTTGGGAGCAGTGACAGACGTTCAATAGAATAACCACGTACGGGTGTTTCTGTTTAATTTTGTGTTTATCGAACTTGACAATGAGCAGCCAGTGTGAGTGCGAGGTCGCCTAAAAACGCATTGCGTTTCCTCATTCAACACTTACAGAAGTCATGAATGCTATTTTGCGCTGCCGAAACTAGGTCGATTACCTCTGGAAGCCAATTTGCTGTGAGTGCGAGAGAGCTAACATATTCACATCGTCGCTTGATTAATTTTTCACAACGAGCACCAGTTATATATAGTTTTGACTATTAGACAAGAATGGCTGTTCTGCGAAAAGGCACTTTGGCAACTAATCCGTCAGTGTTGAACGCAAAAAAACACAGTAAAAGCGCATACTTGCCGCTTTATTCCAAGAAACTGCAACAGAACAAGCACCAGGGTCTGCAAGCACCGGACCAGCGTAGGTCTGTTGAAACAATCCAAGAAAAAAGACAAAGAAAAGACCCGGGAATCTTCAAGGAACTCCAAACAGATTAGGCAAGCTTTAGTTAGCCCATACAAAAAAAGAAAGAGGCACAGGCCTCAGCGGCACTCACAGCACAGTCACAGCGTAGGTTTGTGGAGCGGCTCAAGAGTAGCTCCAATTTCGGCACCACGCACAACAAGGTTTTCGCGGCAATGTTTCTTCGCCTCGTTTGTACGAGAATGATCTGAACGGTACGCCCGGCGTCGACGGCGAGCTGCGGCTTGTAATGCTCTCTGCACAGCAGTTTGCTGAGCCCGATGATGCCTGGTTGTAGCCGCGCACATAACAGCAGCGGTTCGTACCTTGCGAGGAGACGCCATAACGTGTACCGAAGAAGTATCCAGAATACGTGGCGCACATCTCACATCCCTTGACCCGTGGCATGGTACGTTGTTGTTGTTGTTGATGATGATGATGATGACCATGATTGTTTATTGGAATCTTCAAAACGTGCTGGTGACAAATAGTCACCTAGCCTGCTTCAGTTAACCAGGTCCAGTTGCATTCAGCATGCAACTTACATGTCGGGCACGCTGCGTTTGCAGGCACCTTAACCAGATGGCGCCAGCATACTGGCGGAGGCTCGGGATCGTGTTGATTGCGCGCCTCATCTGATTCGCATCTCGTCGTCTGCGCCTGCGCACGCTGCGTTTGCAGGCACCTTAACTAGATGGCACCACTATACCGGCGGAGGCTCGGGATCGCGTTAACTGCGCGCCTTGTCTGAATCGCATCTCGTCGTCTGCGCCTGCGCGCCTACCTAGGGCGAGTTTATAGGGCATTTTTCCGCTGCCTGATAGCAAGTGCTTGCGACTCCCGCGCAGCGGGCCTGGGCTCGATCCCGGTGGGGACCGGGTACTTTTTTCGCATTTCTGGCGATAGCGGTTACGGTCACCAGCGGCGACGACGGAGGCGGCGGACACCATCGCGGACCGAAACGGCTATTGGAATGAGCCCATAACAACTTACGCTGTAAAGCAACGTCAGCTGTTAAGGGTCACTGCCACCAACTCCCCGTAATCTGCAGCTCCTGCTGTTCCCAAAGTATATGTCACATGGAGGCACCGCCCTGTCGCAGGCTTCTTGGCGCGCCGCCTTTCCGGTGTGATGTTTTTCGCCGGACCCATCGGGGAGAAAGATGTGTTTAAAAGCGCGATGAGTTTTAAACCGGAGCCTTGACCTCATGCATCACGCCACTATCACGCACACCCCTATTTTCCGATATGATGTAAGGCAAGACCCGCCTCTCCAACCGCAACTAGGCTCTGCGATGCTCTCCACTGGTGGCTGCCGGCTTCGGCGGGCTTCAAAGCCTTCATTTACGTACTTCTAATTTTCCAGTGATATGTCGAAACGCCTTGAAAACTTAGAACAGCAACCCCAGCTCTGTTCGAAGTTTCAGAAATCCAGGAATTAAAGCCTTAACAGCCGATGCTGTAAATAAACCTATGACACAACTAGAACTGTCTCACAGAAGACCCTAGGTGAAGAGAACAAGTAGAAAGCATGAAGGAAAAAATAGCCTTGTTGCAGGTTTGCTTGATATGGGGAGAAGGGTTTTGTAATTTTCTATTGAGAAAACGGGTAGTATGGCAAAGTACAAACAAACAATTAAGCAAACAAACAAATGGAATCTAGGGTAAGACACAGACCGCTGCAAAATAGGTGTTCGACCTTATGGCCAAGAAGAAATATCTAATGTTCTGACTGTCTCTTTGCTGTCTACTGCTCTGTAAAAAGCTTGCAATAGAAGGAAAAAAAATTAAAGGCAAAGTAAATGGTTAGAAGCGTAAAAGAAACATTGTTCGGAAGAAAATAAAAAAACTATATGAGCGACCACAGTTAAAACTTAAAACTGGTTTTCATTTGCGTTGCTGGCATTCAGCTCAACATCAGAAGCAAGACCAGCCTTCACACGTACCATTTACTTCTTACAGGGAATTCTGGCAGAAGTCCCTGAATTTCCTCATTTCAGGTGCACATGTTCTATGCCTTGGAAGAACTTTCTGTTCTATTCTAGGTCATGCGTCAAAAACGCAGTCAAATAACTTTTTAATTGCTTATGCACTGTGTGATCCCCTTAATGTAGTCTTGGATTGTTGACAAAGTAACATAGTTTAACTTGCTTAGTTTTTGGAACTAGCGAAACGTTATTTCGCAAAGCGCCTTTAATGCTGCTACACAGGAAAGTCATGAACCGATATAACACTAGGACATGGTGTTTAGGTGGGTGGAGATTCTGACTTCTGGTAAGTTTCTGCATGCGATTTGTGCGTATCCCGCTGGCTGAAGACATGTGCTCATTTACATCGTTGGCACTTTCTGGCTTAGAATGAAACACATGGTGTGCGCGCAAGGGGGAAACGACGCTACTGTGGTTATGCAGATGCACAGACTACGCAGACCAGCTTATACCGCAGGATTGCACTCCAGTGGATTCCAGCCACGAAATTACGACACGTGTGTCATGCTGTCATGTCTTACTGTGCACACGAAATGCTAAGGCGGGAATTATAAATAGCCAAGGCGCGTGGTGTCATCCGTGGCGAGACATTAGGGTATTGATATTCGTTTACTTAGTTCAGTTGACCAATCCGACTCGTTCTTTCGCATGACGCAGTGGCTGCTAAATATCAACAACTGCAGTACAAAACTTGAAGGTATCCTGTCTAGCAAGTGTGCTATCAAAATGTGTGATGCAAAAAAAAGAAAAAAAAAAGAAACCGACAATCACTAGTTTTATGCGGATGTGCTGCGACTAAGAATGTGGCAACAGCATCGTCGGACGAAAGACGTCATACGATCCCTTTCTGAATGACTAAATACTGTAATAGATATGAGATTTCAGGGGTGCAGCCATCGCGTCGGAGTTGGTTGCTGTCTTAGTGAGATCTCCTTTGTTCGTTTGTGCGTTCTTGGCTACTTTAACTCGATGTATTCAAAGTATGTGTGTTTTTCCGACATACGTGGCACAGTGATAACCTGCATTCGCAGCAGCAGCATGCATTATGAGCAGCACTGGCTCTCATCGCATAGACTACCTAGCTAGGGATGAACGCTGCACGCGTTTGGAGCAGCAAAAGCAAAATACTTGCCATTTCAACAACGAGACGAGCGTTGGACGAGCGCGACGCGACGCGAAACAAAAGGGGCATTTGCTGCACGTGCCCTGTGGCTTGGCAAGACGTCAAACCCATGGCTCTCTGTCGCAACGTATACCCCCACCACAGGCTCATAAAACGCTCAAGATTAAACATTCTGCTTTAAGATAAATGGTGGCTACCTGGCTAATGTACTTTTACTAACCTAATGCCAGTAATGTTTTATCCTATTGATATGTTAATTCCTTATCCCTTCAGAAGGGCTGCCTTGTCTCAAGCAAGCTGTCATTTACTGTTATTGCAGCGCTATCACTATACAGCGGCGTCAAACCTTTCTGCTTAGCGATGTCACTAGTTTGCGGTGACGTGTAATTAGAAGCAAAGAAATACCCGCAGTAAACCGCGTCCGCATCCTCGGCCTCCACATACATCAGGGCGGCGAAGGCGCATACACAATTAAACATCTCAAGCAGACCACCTTCCAAGTGAAGCGAACGGTTAGCCGCATCACCACCAAACAATACGGACTGAAAGATGACATAACCCGCTCGTCCAGGCGCTGATAATCAGCCGCATCGCCTACGCTGCCCCGTACCTGCCGAGCTGCTGGGCTGCCCCCTCCCCTCCCCCCCCCCCCCCGTGCGTATGAATATATAGACTGCGTATTCATGATGAAATCAGGAATTTAATCTTCGCCAGGCACCGAGCGAACTTTAACAGTTTGCAAATGCACGAGAATGCCCCACTCCTGAAAACTTTTGTTGGTCATTGGCATATGCTCAGTATTAACTTACAGATGAGCGACAGCTCCAACTGGTTGTTAAAATGCAGACTGAAAAAAGCGATTAAAAGCCTGCTGTTTGCTTCGTATAGTTGATTAGGATGATGAATAAACTTTTATTGGGCCCAAAACATATTGGTGGTGCACGCAGGCACCAGACCGGGGTGGTTACCTAGTTACGGGACCCATATGTTCCCAGCAGCTCCTGGCCCCTGTCCGTCAGTGCGAGCTGAATCGGTAGGGCGGGGCTGGATAACAAGGTCTCCCATCGCTCAAGGGGTTGGGGATTGCGGGTGTTGGCGGGAAGGGGAGGAGGGGGGGTCTTGAGTTCTGTGCACTCTGCCAAGATGTGGGGCAGGGTGCCCTTTTCGCTTTTGCGAAAAGGACAGAGCGTAACATGTTCCGCAGGGTACCTGCGGTTCATCAGTACGGGATGCGCAAGCGATCCCGCCTGCGCTCGACTGCACGATGGTCTGTTGTCTGGTGAGTTTGGGGTGCGGTTCTGGCAGTCTGCACCTTTCCTCTCGGTACATTCGGGTAATGTCCCGAAAGCTGGTACCGGGCTCGGTAGCTCTTCCGGCTCGTGCTCTGCCCGGATTGACATTTCTCGGGCATGGTAGTCGGCGATGGTGTTGCCTGCTACCTGCGAGTGAGCCGGGACCCACACGAGCTCTATAGCTCATCCCGGATGCTTGCACTTGGATAGAATGGCTCGGGCAGTGGAGGAGATTACCCCCCTGCGGAAGCTTCCGTAGGCTGTCTTTGAGTCGGTGACCACGGTGTCCACGCTCCGCTGTGCGAGTGCGAGGGCCACGGCCGCTTCTTCGGCAACTGCGGGGTCTGTTGTCTTCAGGGACGCGCTGACGACCAGCTTGTCTTTTGACGCAACCACCACCGCTGCTCGGTCACTGTGTTTTCGGAGCGAGCATCCGCGTAGGGGACGCTGGGGTTCTCTTCCAGCTTCCGGGCCATGGCTTTGGCCCGCGCGGTGCGCCTCTCGTCGTCCTTGCCCGGCGTCATGTTCCCAGGAAGAGGTTTGGTCCGAATGGTCGTCTTCCAGTCTTCCGGAACGGCCGCCTTGATGAGATTTGCCATCCTATCTTGCGTAGGACGGCTCGTGCATGTTCCGTGTGACTGAGTCGGATTCTCTGATTAGAGAGTTGGGCTTCGATGAGCTGTCCACCGTGTTGTGGGCGCCCATGTCTAGCAGCCTTTGCGTGGAAGAGTATATGGGCATGCCCAGTGCTTGCTTCGTTGCCTTACGAAGCATCGTGTTTAGAGTGTCCCTAGTCGCCTTCGTCAGCTGGAGATACGGGGCGGAGTAGGTAACCCGCGACACGACGAACGCCCGTACCAAGCACATGGCATCGTCCTCTTTAAGGCCTCGGTTTCTGTTAGACACCCTCCGAAGCATACTAAGTATTGTTCGGTTGTAGTCTTGATCTTTGTGACGGCGGCGTGTGCCTTCCCGTCGCTGTGAAGCAGTAGGCCGAGAATCCTAATCTGCTGTGTTGGCTTGATGGCCGTTGCGTCGATGGTGATGATCACGTTCGGCGGCAGCTCCTTCTTTGGTTTTCCCGGTTGGATCATGGGCAGCTCCGATTTCTGCGGAGCGCAGCTCAGTCCGGACGACTCGTGCACGGTTGTTGACGCCCGCTGCAAGGCTTCCTCCATCCAGGCATCGGACCCGGCTCGAGCCGTCCACACCGTAATGTCGTCGGCGTAGAACGCGTGCTCTACGCCTTCGATTTGCTTGAGTAGATCGGGCAGGGGCAGGAGGGCCAGATTGAAGAGCAGGGGCGACAAGACCGATCCCTGAGGGGTGCCCCTATCGCCGAGCTCGACAGGGTCTGACTTCTTCTCGCCTATCCTGATGGTCGCCATTCGGTTTGACAAAAAATCTTTTATGTAGCCGAATGTCTTTTGGCCACACCTGGTCTTGTTCAGAATTTGCAACACGCTCGCGTGGGACACGTTGTCAAACGCTCCCTTCAGGTCGAGGGCGACTATCCCGCGCGGCGCGTGCCTCGTTGCCTGCTTGACGACCAGCTCGTGGATTTGGATCATCACGTCTTGGGTGCTGAGATGTTGCCTGAAGCCATACATCGTCTCCGGCATCTGATCCGTTTCTTCGAGGTGCTTCTGCAGCCGGCGAAGGACCATGCGCTCCATCACCTTGCCCACGCAGGACGTGAGGGAGATGGGCCGCATGTTGTCTATCGTGAGGGCCTTGCCGGGCTTTGGAATGAAGCGAACCTCGGCGTCCTTCCATTCCTTCGGCAACCGCGAGTTCTCCCAAGCTTCGTTTATCTGCTCTAGGAGGCCGCGGGCCGCTGCACCGCTCATGTTACCGAGTAGTTTGTAAGTTATGGCGTCCCTGCCGGGTGCACTTTTCTTGTTACTTTCATCTATTGCTGTCCACAGTTCCGTCATGGTAAACGGCCGGTCCAGCTCTTCGTTGTCGGGTCCTTCGTACCTCTCGGACACCGGGTACTGGCCCTTCTCTGTCTTTAGGTACTTCGCCTTCAGGTTTTCCAGGAGCCTGCGGCCGTCTCCCTTGTACGTGTTCAATACTTTGGTAAGGTTGCGATTGGTCGCAGTTTTGCGACTCAGCGGGTCGATCAGATGCCTCAAGAGACACCACGTCTCCCAGGTCGAGAGCTTGCCCTGCAGGCCATCGCAGGTCTTCAGCCAATTTTCCCTGCATAGTTTGGCCGCGTGCTCGGCGATCTGTTTGTTCAAGACTGCTATGCGCTTGTACAGCTTTCTATTGTGTCTCTGACGTTTCCACCGCCGCGTTAACGAGTGCCGGGCCGCCCACGTGTGGGTCAGTCTGGCGTCCACGTACGGTGTCTGCGAATTCGTTGCGATTTCTTGGGTAAATTTTGGAGGGCCTTCTTCTGGTCCCTCGCCCATTCGATGTAGGTCTGTTTTCTTTCAGCTTGTCCCGATTCTTCCTCGGACGCATTTTCTTGTTCTTTGGTAAACTTTCTCATCTTGTCCCAATCCGTCATCCGCGCTGTCCCCAGCACAGCCCGATATCGGGAGCCTCGAATCGTGAGGCCGATCACGCTGTGGTCAGACCCCAGGTACACTTCTTCGCATCTCCAAGAGATGCCTAGTGTGCCCGATAACCACGACAGGTCTGGCGTAGTGTCCCTCGCGGCACTGTTGCCTCTTCTGGTGGTTACGTCCGGCTCGTTCAGGGGGGCCATCTCGTGATCCTCCATTGCTTTGGTCAACGCTTTTCCTCTCTTGGAATGGAACTTATAGCCCCACGTTGTGTGAGGGGCGTTAAAGTCGCCGAGGATCAGGAGCGGCCTGGTCCCCGCCAACCCTTTCGCCTGTTCACGATGCGGTCAAATTCGTACTGCCGTTGTGACGGCCGGCAGTACGCGCTCATTACGAATAGATTGCCCGAGCTGTCAATTACTCTTGCATGAATTTCGACCAGCGTGTGCTCGCAGCCACCCTGCGCCGTGACATGTTGAGTTGCCGCCACGTTGCTGCGGACGAGCACCGCCGTTCCGTTCTCCACAGGGTCCGTGTAAGTGACGTACCCTGGGAGTCTTGGTTTACCGTTTGCTTCCTGTAGAGCAATTACATCGGGCTTGTTTTCTTGCCCGTCAATGTGTAACAGTAGTTCTGCGTCTTTGTTGCGAATCCCGCGTCAGTTCCATTGGTAAATTACGGTGGTGTTCCCCCTGGTCTTTTTCTTGTGCTTCTTAAGTGGCTTCTGCATCATTCCTTTCCGGACGCCTCGAGTCGATTGCGTCTTTGATTCTTTCGGCCCGCTCCTTTTTGAGGGACGCGAAGAGGTTCTTCATCGATGTTGAGGCTACTTTTAGCGCTAGGCGCTTGTGTTTCACCGATGGTGTGTTAAGCTGACTCTCGACAGCTTCGAGTCGGGCGTCCATTTTGCCTAGCCTTTCGTTAATTTGGGACATTGCGGCCAAAATGGCCGTCAGCACTCCTTCTCGGGAGATCTGTGTCGTTGCCGTGGTCACGGTCTCTGCGGTCGCCGCTTCCTCTCCGCTCGCGGGGCTCTCTTCGGCGTCCATCGCCTCTTGATTATTTGGTGCACGTTACGTGGCCCCAGCCTCTCCCGCCGTCCGCCCTAGGCGTTGTTTGCCGCCGTGGTGTTGTTTTGGGGTCTTGTATTTGCCGAGCTGCCGTTACTCGCCAGCGTTTCGATCTTATTCATAAGAGCCCGTATTTGGGCGTTCTGCTCCTGGATCTGAGCGTTTTGGCGCTCTATGATCCTCTTAAGCTCTGTCACTTCGCTACTGTCCATTTGCGGATTCGCTTGTGAGATAAGGGGTTGGGAGGGGGTGAGGGGTGGGAATTCGGTGTCGCTGGTTCGAGCGACGGGAGACTTGTTGGTCCAGCCCACCTTTATCTCGGCGATCCCTCGGCGTCCGCTTGACTCACTCCGGGACCTCGAACTGGCCCTGGAACTCGAACTGGCCCGGGAGGACGAGCGGCGGTTGCCGCCGCCGTTGCCGCCCCCGGATGGTGTCTTCGATCGGGAGCGACTCTGGCGGCCATTTCCGTCGCGACTGTTGTTGCTGCTGCGGACCGGCGTTTGTGACCGGCCCCGTTGTTTGGAGGCGCTATGACAGGGTCCGCCAGCAGGACCTCTCTTGTCTTGGTTCCTTCTCCCGGCGTCTTCTTCCTCCGCTCGGCGCCGTGCCCAGCGCCGGCGGCGGACGACGTAGGGCATCTTTAAGCGGGCTTTGCAGACCTTGTCCGCGGTCAGGTGATTGCCGCCGCACAGGCCACACTTCGGCACACATCCATGGTCTTCGGTGGGGTCGGAGATTCCGCACCCTCGGCAGATCGTGTTCGAAGGATACGAGCACACGTCCATTCTGTGGCCCACTCTTCTGCACGCATAGCATACGTCGATTTGTTTTCTGTGCAACGTGCACTCCGTGAGCAGGTTGCTGTATTTCACGTAATTGGATACTTTGTGCCCTTCGAAAGCAATGACGACTGATCGAGTCTTACCGATTCGGCTTACCTGTAGGGCTGTTGGGTTATGCTTGTGCACAACATTGTCCTGAATCTCCTGGGCCATATCCTCGAGCGGCATGCCCCATATGACGCCCTTCACCGTGCCGTGGGGGGCCGCTTCGTAGGTACTTCGTGCGCCGTGCCGCGTATGTCGATCCTTCCTACGGCAGCGTATACATCGGCGTGCTCTCTCTTGGAGGTGCTCACCACGACGATATTCTGCTGGAGGCTGAGGCACACGACCTCTTCACTTGCTTCATTTGCGGGGATCTGTGCAGCCGCTGCAATTGCACGACTTATTTCAACGCGGTCACTTCGCTCACGTGGAGCCCACCTCGTGGTCGTAACACGATCTTTATGTCGCCGCGTGGCATGTCCGGCATGCGCGCGCCCTTCAACAATTTGCCCTTGTTTACACGTTTCGCCCTTGAGTGACGTGCATTGCTTCCAGTGGCGCCACCGCCGGTATGTTGCTCCGGCTGTTGACATCAGCCGTGGCCTTGGCGCCATCTTGGCTCGTTTGAAGTACAGCATTTAGGATTAGCTTGCCCATGCCTTTGTGCCTGACTCTCTCGCCGCAGTTTTCCAGCCTTGCACTCTTGTGCACTGGTCCGGCGAAATTTCGATGCCGTCCACCTCTACACCCATAGCGGTAGTCATTTTATGTCAATTGCTCACTTGCGTAATCACCGATGGTTCGATGTTCCGCTGGCGGCTTCACCGAGGCTCGGGCTGGGCCTACCGCTTCCCGGCCAAGGCCGAAGTCGACGTTAGGCCCAGCGTCGGGTGCTCCTCTCGGGCACAAAAAAGTCCTCTAAATTCGGAAAAAGCGGTCCCCTACCTCGGAATTTGGGTTCCCGGTAGTCCACGCAACTTCATGCATCCGGTCGATGCACTTTCATTAGGGTGCGACTCAAAAAACAGCGCAGTTCAAGAAAAAAAAAAAAAAAAAAAAGAACACGGAGCCGAGGTGAGATGCGTCCGCTTGCTCCGCCGGTAACTTTTTTCTCCTCGTATAGTTGACATTTAGAACATCGAGGACAGGCGATATTTGTCAGCTGTGTAAACATTGAAAAAATATAGTCGCTTGCCGTGTTGACGTTGTGAAAGCTTGTACACACTCAAAAAAAAAAAAAAAAACTGTCTATATACTTATGCAAAAAAAAAAAAAATCAAACCGACAGCTTCAAGGGTTAATATAACATTCTTATGCTATCTGAGTCTAAGTCGATTAATACATAATTTAGCGTGTAATTAATCTATATCTCTCTTTGTGAACTTTTTCGAACGTTTTACTATAATTGTGCATCCTGCATTATTAAAACAAAACAAAAAATATGATCTTTGTCGTCACTTGCAAAGCAAAGGTTCTCTTTTACAGAACGCAGTTGTTCTTTCTAGCTTACGAGGCTCTTTATTCTAGAGCAACTTTATTCACGCTCGCGATACGTCCTACCCAGAAATATTTGAGTTTTCAGCCACAGTGAGTTTAATAATAAGGTATTGAAATGTGTGCATATCGCTCAAAACATGACAAAGTTCACACGAGCCCTGTCTACGATGGTTTCCTACTGATAAAAAAAAACTTAGTGCCCTTAAACTCTATGAAGAATAACCAGCGAAGCTGTATTGGGATGATTATTGTGATAATTACATTGATTTGTGAAAGATACATACACGCAACTTCGTGGTTGTTATTGTCTTTTATTTTATCTAATTCGTTACCACAGTGACCATAGCTGTGTGGTGGCTGTGGTAAACCGCGATTGGTTGTACCACGATGCTAGACTCGTTCTCGCCGAAGGTTAAACCTATACACGACCGGTGATGCGTGGTCGGCACACTAACGTCCATGTAGCTCTCGATTCCAAATCGTTCGAACAGGAAGCACACGATCCACTTGCCGTCGGGGCGATCTACGCAGCCCTGCTCATAGCAAGTCCAAAGAGCAAGCGTCGCTAGGGCGATGACTACGTCAGAAAAAAAAAAAAAACGAGGCACAATGATTGGTGGGTAGACTATAACGTTTTATCTTATTTTTCAGCCCCTCTCCAATCGGGAATGAAGGAGCGCCGCCGGTGCACAGATGGTATGGGGTACAGGGAAAATTTCTCTGTCGATCCGACTCGATAGACGGACGCAAAAATTTTCAGAACCTAGCCATATGCAGCTTCGCTACAAAATGATGGCTTGCACAGTCGAATGGCGTATTATTATAAAATGCATACGGTGTGCACGATTCCTTGGAAGAATGCCAAGCATATATGCCCGTAGAAAAGGCAAATTCAGATAAACTTGAGTATTGTTCAGCCTCTCGGGTGCGAAAAGTGGCAGCAAAAGCATACTTCCGCTTCGCCAAATGGGCCGCTATCCTCCTGATTTTATATACGCCGCTTCTTTTGTGTAGAACCTGATCATAACACGCGTAGTGATGGCACACCTTTTGCAAATGCAATTAAATAACGCAGAACATTCATTTTGTGACGTAGTAGCACTGGAAACATGTTGACATCCGCGACCGATGTCGACGATGTCGACGAAACGTCCTTCTCACTTTGACACGCTTGGTCGCGCTTCTGTGCTTTCGCTCGCGATCTCGAGCCCACAGCATTTCCCAGTTCTTCTGCAGCCGGTAATGGGTAGCCGCCGGGTTGCGACGAACCCTCAGTACGCCAGTGAGTTGTTTAACTCTTTCTCTACCATGGGAAAAATGGGTGTTTTTTTGTATGTTACGGCAGATGTTTTTTTTTTCTGAAAGAACTACTGCACTCAATATTTATTGTAATGCATAAACAGAAAGCAAAATAAAGGCAATTTTTACGCATAAAAGCTTTATTAACGAGATGTATGTCATAAAAAATATATAAATTGTTAAGATCAAGAATGTGCGACAAAATTGAACAAAGTTTGTAAAGACAAGCTTGTCTCTACTCAGAAAAAAATCCTACGAAAATTATGAGATATACGAAACGTATTGCTGTCTATTAGGCACTATCTCTGAAAAATCAAAATTTTTCATTGAACAGGTATTTCGCTACAAACATTTCACCGCAAGCACTGCAGTTGGGCGTGCCGGGCTGCGGCCGCCGATGTTCCGGGCTGGTTTGCGTCGTCGTCGCTTTCAGACTCAAAGCACTCAAAGTCCGACGAAAAGTCAGCGTCCTCTGACTCACTGCTATTCGATGTATCGATAAGATCAGCCGCAGAGGCAGCGGAATCGCGATATCTGCGATCTCCAGAAGCACGCGTGCCGTTTCCGGAGCCGGACATTTTTGCGTTCTGCTTTGACGATCGCGAAACTTTGGAGCGCTTTAAAAATCACCGCTTGGTGGCAAAAAAGCGAACTGCTTAGAAAACGGAAATATAGTTTCCCCTCTTTCACGTCCGATGGCTCGGTATGTCCGTGAGCGGCGCGCAAGGTCTCGAAAGCGGTGTTTCAAATCATCGATAGAGGGCTAACCATGCCCAATGGGCGCGGTACGGAAATAGTTAATTATATGCCGACAGCACCATATGATTTACTCATCGCGGGCTCTTACATTTACGCTCACTCGCATGATGCTACACAAAGTAAACATAAGGTCACGCTTTACAATGTCCACTCATGCTGAAAAAAAAAAAACAAAAAAAAACGCCTTAATCCGTTAAAGACATTCATCTTCTTTCTGGGGTTTTACGTGCCAAAACCAGTTCTGATTATGAGGCACGCCGTAGTGGAGGGCTCAGGATTAATTTTGACCACCTGGGGTTCTTTAACGTGCACTATATATACAACGCAAGCACACGGGCATTTTTGCATTTCGCCTTCATCGAAATGCAGCCGCCGCGGCCGGGATTCGATCCCGCGATCTCGTGCTCAGCAGCGCAACGCCTTAGGACTGTGCCACCGCGGTGGGTACCGTTGAAGACAGCCCTCGTGCTGTTTCACAATCCACATACACTAATTACGCCTTCTATCACTCCTTTGCTAAACTAATATGTATACCGATATCCGATAATGTTTAGGTCTTACTTTAGATAAGCACCTAAAGTATCGCTGTCCTGCTAATTCGTTGACGAAATAGCTGTCATTTGGTATCCGCGTTATCATTAAGGCACGTGCATTTTCTCTCTCAACCTCACATTATTCGGTAGTTCACTCACGCGTACTTCGAGTTGAGAGAAACTTATTGCCCTATAATCTTCATGAGACAACAGACATTTTACGCATTTAAAGCATCTTGAACACTTTCAAACTCAAGCAAATGAAATCCAGTTCCTTCAGTTCCATACACTTCTGCACGCTCCGCTTGGTGGCGTAACACATGTTCATTTAAAGGTACTTTTCTGTCACAAAGTTGAAGCCATGAGGAGAGAATTTTTTTTTTTATGCTAGCCTAAATGTGACCCGTTAAAACCATACTGTGAAGTAGGAAAGTAAGGAGGGGCACCACGTCGAGGGGCACGACTTCCTAAATTTTGTTGTTGTGTAGAATGCTATGCTGTTGTGGAGTAGCGTTAGAGCACCCGTATCACAGCTGCTCG